>NW_024470712.1:458771-556835 GCF_017639515.1 Carcharodon carcharias | reverse complement strand
GGTTCAGTGTGAGCCTGGGTCGTGTACGCAGTGGGTTCAGTGTGAGCCTGGGTCGTGTACACAATGGGTTCAGTGTGAGTCTGGGTCGTGTACACAGTGGGTTCAGTGTGAGCCTGGGTCGTGGACATAATGGGTTCAGTGTGAGTCAGGGTCATGTACACAGTGGGTTCAGTGTGAGCCTGGGTCGTGGACACAATGGGTTCAGTGTGAGCCTGGGTCGTGTACACAGTAGGTTCAGTGTGAGCCTGGGTCGTGTACGCAGTAGGTTCAGTGTGAGTCTGGGTCATGTACGCAGTGGGTTCAGTGTGAGCCTGGTTCGTGTACGCAGTGGGTTCAGTGTGAGCCAGGTCGTGACACAGTGGGTTTCAGTGGTGAGTCTGGGTCGTGTACACAGTGGGTTCAGTGTGAGCTGGTCGGACACAGTGGGTTCTGTGAGTCTGGTCGTGGACACAGTGGTTCAGTGTGAGCCTGGTCGTGTACACAGTGTGTTCAGTGTGAGTCTGGGTCGTGTACACAGTGGTTCAGTGTGACCTGGTCGTTACACAGTGGTTCAGTGTGAGCCTGGGTCGTGTACACAGTGGGTTCAGTGTGAGCCTGGTCGTGTACGCAGTGGGTTCAGTGTGTGAGCCTGGTCGTGACACAGTGGGTTCAGTGTGAGCCTGGGTCGTGTACACAGTGGGTTCAGTGTGAGCCTGGGTCGTGTACACAGTGGGTTCAGTGTGAGCCTGGGTCGTGTACACAGTGGGTTCAGTGTGAGCCTGGTCGTGTACACAGTGGTTCAGTGTGAGCATGGGTCGTGGACACAGTGGTTCAGTGTGAGCCTGGGTCGTGTACACAGTGGGTTCAGTGTGAGTCTGGGTCGTGTACACAGTGGTTCAGTGTGAGCCTGGGTCGTGGACACAGTGGGTTCAGTGTGAGCCTGGTCGTGTACACAGTGTGTTCAGTGTGAGCTGGTTCGTGTACAGATGGTTCAGTGTGTGCCTGGGTCGTGGACACAGTGGGTTCAGTGTGAGACTGGTCGTGTACACAGTGGGTTCAGTGTGAGCCTGGGTCGTGTACACAGTGGTTCAGTGTGAGTCTGGGTCGTGTTACAAGTGGGTTCAGTGTGAGCGGGTCGTGTACACAGTGGATTCAGTGAGACCTGGGACGTGTTACACATGGGTTCAGTGTACCAGGGTCGTGTACACAGTGGGTTCAGTGTGAGCCTGGGTCGTGTACACAGTGGGTTCAGTGTGAGCCTGGGCCGTGGACACAGTGGGTTCAGTGTGAGCCTGGGTCGTTGTACACAGTGGGTTCAGTGTGAGACTGGGTCGTGGACACAGTGGGTTCAGTGTGAGCCTGGGTCGTGTACACAGTGGTTCAGTGTGAGCCTGAGTTGTGGACACAGTGGGTTCAGTGTGAGCCTGGGTCGTGGACACAGTGGGTTCAGTGTGAGCCTGAGTTGTGGACACAGTGGGTTCAGTGTGAGCCTGGGTCGTGTACACAGTGGTTCAGTGTGAGCCTGGGTCGTGTACACAGTGGGTTCAGTGTGAGTCAGGGTCGTGTACACAGTGGGTTCAGTGTGAGCCTGGGTCGTGACACAGTGGGTTCAGTGTGAGCCTGGTCGTGTACACAGTGGGTTGTGTGATCCTGGGTCATGTACACAGAGGGTTCAGTGAGCCTGGTCCGTGTACACAATGGGTTCAGGGTGAGCCTGGGAGAGGACACAGTGGGTTCAGTGTGAGCCTGGGTCGTGTACACAGTGGGTTCAGTGTGAGCCTGGGTCGTGTACACAGTGGTTTCAGTGTGAGCCTGGGTCGTGTACACAGTGGGTTCAGTGTGAGCCTGGGTCGTGTACACAGTGGGTTCAGTGTGAGCCTGGGTCGTGTACACAGTGGGTTCAGTGTGAGCCTGGGTCGTGTACAGTGGGTTCAGTGTGAGTCTGGGTCGTGGACACAGTGAGTTCAGTGTGAGCCTGGGTCGTGTACACAGTGGGTTCAGTGTGAGCCTGGGTCGTGGACACAGTGGTTTCAGTGTGAGCCTGGGTCGCGTACAGGGTCAGTGTGAGGTCTGGGTCGAGTACACAGCGGGTTTCAGCGTGAGCCTGGGGTCGTGGATCACAGAGGGTTCAGTGTGAGCCTGGGTCGTGTACACAGTGGTTTCAGTGTGAGTCTGGGTCGTGTACACAGTGGGTTCAGTGTGAGCCTGGGTCGTGTACACAGTGGGTTCAGTGTGAGCCTGGGTCGTGGACACAGTGGGTTCAGTGTGAGCCTGGGTCGTGTACACAGTAGGTTCAGTGTGAGCCTGGGTCGTGTACACAGTGGGTTCATTGTGAGACTGGGTCGACACAGTGGGTCAGTGTGAGCTTGGGTCGTGGCACACAGATGGGTTCAGTGTGAGTCAAGGGTCGTGGACATACAGTTGGTGCAGTGTGAGTCTGGGGTCAGGGGAATCAGTGGGTTCAGTGTGAGTCTGGTCGTGTACAGTGGGTTCAGTGTGAGCCTGGTCGTGTACACAGTGGGTTCAGTGTGAGCCTGGTCGGTACACAGTGGGTTCAGTGTGAGCCGGGTCGTGTACACAGTGGGTTCAGTGTGAGTCTGGGTCGTGTACACAGTGGTTCAGTGTGAGTCTGGGTCGTGTACACAGTGGGTTCAGTGTGAGCCTGGGTCGTGTACACAGTGGGTTCAGTGTGAGGTCGGGTACACAGTGGGTTCAGTGTGAGCCTGGGTCGTGGACACAGTGGTTTCAGTGTGAGCCTGGTGGTGTACACAGTGGGTTCAGTGTGAGCCTGGGTCGTGTACACAGTGGGTTCAGTGTGAATCCTGGTCGTGTACACAGTGGGTTCAGTGTGAGCCTGGGTCGTGTACACAGTGGGTTCAGTGTGATCCTGGTCGTGGACACAGTGGGTTCAGTGTGAGACTGGGTCGTGTACACAGTGGGTTCAGTGTGAGCCTGGGTCGTGGACACAGTGGGTTCAGTGTGAGCCTGGGTCGTGGACACAGTGGGTTCAGTGTGAGTCTGGGTCGTGTACACAGTGGGTTCAGTGTGAGCCTGGGTCGTGGACACAGTGGGTTCAGTGTGAGCCTGGGTCGTGTACACAGTGGGTTCAGTGTGAGTCAGGGTCGTGTAAACAATGGGTTCAGTGTGAGCCTGGGTCGTGTACACAGTGGGTTCAGTGTGACCTGGGTAGTGGACACAGTGGGTTCAGTGTGAGTCAGGGTCGTGGACACAGTGGTTCAGTGTGAGTCTGGGTCGTGTACACAGTGGGTTCAGTGTGAGCCTGGGTCGTGTACACAGTGGGTTCAGTGTGAGCCTGGGTCGTGTACGCATTGGTTCAGTGTGAGCCTGTGTCGTGTACACAGTGGTTTCAGTGTGAGACTGGGTCGTGTACACAGTGGTTGCAGTTTGTGTCTGGGTCGTGTACACAGTTGGGTCAGTGCGAACCTGGGTCAGGTACACAATGGGTTCAGTGTGAGCCTGGGTCGGGTACACAGTGGGTTCAGTGTGAGCCTGGGTCGTGTACACAGTGGGTTCAGAGTGATTCTGCGTTGTGTACACAGTGGGTTCAGTGTGAGCTTTGGTCGTGTACACAGTGGGTTCAGTGTGACTCTGGTCATGTACACAGTGGGTTCAGTGAGACTGGTCGTGTAACAGTGGGTTCAGTGTGAGCCTGGGTCGTGGACACAGTGGGTTCAGTGTGAGCCTTGGTCGTGTACACAGTGGGTTCAGTGTGAGCCTGGGTCGTGTACACAGTGGGTTCAGTGTGAGTCGGGGTCGTGGACACAGTGGGTTCAGTGTGAGCCTGGTCGTGGAACACAGTGGGTTCAGTGTGAGCCCTGGGTCGTGTACACAGTGGGTTCAGTGTGAGCTGGGTCGTGGACACAGTGGGTTCAGTGTGAGCCTGAGTCGTGGACACAGTGGATTCAGTGTGAGTCAGGGTCGTGGACACAGTGGTTCAGTGTGAGTCTGGGTCGTGGACACAGGGGGTTCAGTGTGTGAGCCTGGGTCGGTGTACTCAGTGGGTTCAGTGTGAGTCTGGGTCAGTGGACACAGTTCAGGGTCACAGTGTGAGTCTGGGTCGTGTACACAGTGGGTTCAGTGTGTCTGGTCGTGATAACATGTGGGTTGTCAGAGTGTGAGACTGGGTCGTGTAGACAGTGGGTTCAGTGTGAGTCTTGGGTCGTGTACACAGTGGGTTCAGTGTGAGCTGGGTCGTGGACACAGGGGTTCAGTGTGAGTCTTGGGTCGTGGACACAGTGGGGTTCAGTGTGAGCCTGCGGTCGTGGACTACAGTGGGTTCAGTGTGAGCCTGGGTCGTGGACACATGGGGTTCAGTGTGAGTCTGGGTCGTGTACACAGTGGGTTCAGTGTGAGCCTGGTCGTGTACACAGTGGGTTCAGTGAGCCTGGGTCGCGTACACAATGGGTTTAGTGTGAGCCTGGGTCGTGTACACAGTGGTTCGTAGTGTGAGCCAGGTCGTGTACACAGTGGGTTCAGTGTGAGCCTGGTCGTGTACACAGTGGGTTCAGTGTGAGCCTGGTCGTGTACACAGTGGGTTCAGTGTGAGTCTGGGTCGTGTACACAGTGGGTTCAGTGTGAGCCTGGTCGTGACCAGTGGGTTCAGTGTGAGCCTGGTCGTGTACACAGTGGGTTGTGTGAGTCTGGGTCGTGTACACAGTGGGTTCAGTGTGAGCCTGGGTCGTGTACACAGTGGGATCAGTGTGAGCCTGAGTTGTGGACACAGTGGGTTCAGTGTGAGCCTGGTCGTGTACAGTGGGTTTAGTGTGAGCCTGGGTCGTGTACACAGTGGGTTCAGTGTGAGCCTGGGTCGTGTACACAGTGGGTTCAGTGTGAGTCAGGGTCGTGTACACAGTGGGTTCAGTGTGAGCCTGGGTCGTGTACACAGTGGGTTCAGTGTGAGCCTGGGTCGTGTACACAGTGGGTTCAGTGTGAGACTGGGTCGTGTACAGAGAGGGTTCAGTGTGAGTCTGGGTCGTGTACACAGTGGGTTCAGTGTGAGCTGGGTCGTGGGACACAGGGGGTTCAGTGTGAGCCTGGGTCGTGTACACAGTGGGTTCAGTGTGAGTCAGGGTCATGTACACATAGGGTTCAGTGTGAGTCAGGGTCGTGTACACAGTGGGTCCAGTGTGAGCCTGGGTCGTGTACACAGTGGGTTCAGTGTGAGCCTGGGTCGTGGCACAGTGGGTTCAGTGAGAGTCTGGGTCGTGTACACAGTGGGTTCAGTGTTGAGTCTGGGTCGTGGACACGGTGGGTTCAGTGTGAGTCAGGGTTAGGTGTACACAGTGGGTTCAGTGTGAGCCTGGGTCGTGGACACAGTGGGTTCAGTTTGAGTCAGGGTCGTGTACACAGAGGGTTCAGTGTGAGCCTGGGTCGTGTACAAAGTGGGATAGTGTGAGTCAGGGTCGTGGACACAGTGGGTTCAGTGTGAGCCTGGGTCGTGGACACAGTGGGTTCAGTGTGAGCCTGGGTCGTGTACACAGTGGGTTCAGTGTGAGACTGGGTCGTGTACACAGTGGGTTCAGTGTGAGCCTGGGTCGTGTACACAGTGGGTTCAGTGTGAGCCTGGGTCGTGGACACAGTGGGTTCAGTGTGAGCCTGGGTCGTGTACAAAGTGGGATCAGTGTGAGTCAGGGTCGTGGACACAGTGGGTTCAGTGTGAGTCTGGGTCGTGTACACAGTGGGTAGTGTGAGTCCTGGGTCGTGTACACAGTGGGTTCAGTGGTAAGGTCGTGCGTACAGGTGGGTTCAGTGTGAGTCTGGGTCGTGTACACAGTGGGTTCAGTGTGAGCCTGGGTCGTGTACGACAGTGGGTTTCAGTGTGAGCCTGGGTCGTGTACACAGTGGGTTCAGAGTGAGCCTGGGTCGTGTACACATTGGGTTCAGTTTGAGTCAGGGTCGTGTACGCAGTGGGTTCAGGTGAGCTGGGTCGTGTACACAGTGGGTTCAGTGTGTGCCTGGGTCGTGGACACAGTGGGTTCAGTGTGAGTCCAGGGTCGTGTACTACAGTGGGTTTCAGGTGAGTCTGGGTCGTGTACACAGTGGGTTCAGTGTGAGTCAGGGACGTGACCACAGTGGGTTCAGTGTGAGTCAGGGTCGTGTACACATGTGGTTCAGTGTGAGCCTGGGTCGTGTACACAGTGGGTTCAGTGTGAACCTGGGTCGTGTACACAGGGGGTTCAGTGTGAGTCTGGGAAGTTACACAGTGGGTTCAGTGTGAGCCTGGGTCGTGTACACAGTGGGTTCAGTGTGAGTCCGGGTCGTGTACACAGTGGGTTCAGTGTGAGCCTGGGTCGTGGACACAGTGGGTTCAGTGTGAGCCTGGGTCGTGTACACAGTGGGTTCAGTGTGAGTCAGGGTCGTGTACACAGTGGGTTCAGTGTGAGTCAGGGTCGTGTACACAGTCGGTTCAGTGTGAGCCTGGGTCGTGTACACAGTGGGTTCAGTGTGAGCCTGGGTCGTGACACAGTGGGTTCAGTGTGAGCCTGGGTCGTGGACACAGTGGGTTCAGTGTGAGTCTGGGTCGTGTACACAGTGGGTTCAGTGTGAGTCAGGGTCGTGTACACAGTGGGTTCAGTGTGAGTCTGGGTCGTGTACACAGTGGGTTCAGTGTGAGCCTGGGTCGTGGACACAGTGGGTTCAGTGTGAGCCTGGGTCGTGTACACAGTGGGTTCAGTGTGAGCCTGGGTCGTGTACACAGTGGGTTCAGTGTGAGTCTGGGTCGTGGACACAGTGGGTTCAGTGTGAGTCAGGGTCGTGTACACAGTGGGTTCAGTGTGAGTCAGGGTCGTGTACACAGTGGGTTCAGTGTGAGTCAGGGTCATTGACACAGTGGGTTCAGTGTGAGCTCTGGTCGTGGACACAGTGGGTTCAGTGTGTGCCTGGGTCGTGTACACAGTGGGTTCAGTGTGAGCCTGGGTTGTGTACACAGTGGGTTCAGTGAGAGCCTGGGTCGTGTACACAGTGGGTTCAGTGTGAGTCTCGCTCGTGTACACAGTGGGTTCAGTGTGAGCCTGGGTCGTGTACACAGTGGGTTCTGTGAGCCTGGGTCGTGTACACAGTGGGTTCTGTGTGAGCCTGGGTCGTGGACACAGGGTTCAGTGTGAGCCTGGGTCGTGTACACAGTGGGTTCAGTGTGAGCCTGGGTCGTGGACACAATGGGTTCAGTGTGAGTCTGGGTCGTGTACACAGTGGGTTCAGTGTGAGCCTGGGTCGTGTACGCAGTGGGTTCAGTGTGAGCCTGGGTCGTGGACACAATGGGTTCAGTGTGAGTCTGGGTCGTGTACACAGTGGGTTCAGTGTGAGTCATGGTCGTGGACACAGTGTGTTCAGTGTGAGCCTGGGTCGTGTACACAGTGGGTTCAGTGTGAGCCTGGGTCGTGTACACAGTGGTTCAGTGTGAGTCCTGGGTCGTGTACACAGTGGGTTCAGTGTGAGCCTGGGTCGTGTACACAGTGGGTTCAGTGTGAGTCAGGGTCGTGTACACAGTGGGTTCAGTGTGAGTCAGGGTCGTGTACACAGTGGGTTCAGTGTGAGTCTGGGTCGTGTACACAGTGGGTTCAGTGTGAGCCTGGGTCGTGTACACAGTGGGTTCAGTGTGAGCCTGGGTCGTGGACACAGTGGGTTCAGTGTGAGCTGGGTCGTGTACACAGTGGGTTCAGTGTGAGTCTGGGTCGTGTACACAGTGGGTTCAGTGTGAGCCTGGGTCGTGGACACAGTGGGTTCAGTGTGAGTCTGGGTCGTGTACACAGTGGGTTCAGTGTGAGCCTGGGTCGTGACACAGTGGGTTCAGTGTGAGCCTGGGTCGTGTTCACAGTGGGTTCAGTGTGAGTCTGGGTCGTGGACACAGTGGGTTCAGTGTGAGTCTGGGTCGTGTACACAGTGGGTTCAGTGTGAGTCTGGGTCGTGTACACAGTGGGTTCAGTGTGAGTCTGGGTCGTGTACACAGTGGGTTCAGTGTGAGTCTGGGTCGTGTACACAGTGGGTTCAGTGTGAGTCTGGGTCGTGTACACAGTGGGTTCAGTGTGAGCCTGGGTCGTGTACACAGTGGGTTCAGTGTGAGCCTGGGTCGTGTACACAGTGGGTTCAGTGTGAGTCATGGTCGTGTACACAGTGGGTTCAGTGTGAGCCTGGGTCGTGTACACAGTGGGTTCAGTGTGAGCCTGGGTCGTGTACACAGTGGGTTCAGTGTGAGCCTGGGTCGTGTACACAGTGGGTTCAGTGTGAGCCTGGGTCGTGGACACAGTGGGTTCAGTGTGAGCCTGGGTCGTGTACACAGTGGGTTCAGTGTGAGTCAGGGTCGTGTACACAGTGGGTTCAGTGTGAGTCAGGGTCGTGTACACAGTGGGTTCAGTGTGAGTCTGGGTCGTGTACACAGTGGGTTCAGTGTGAGCCTGGGTCGTGTACACAGTGGGTTCAGTGTGAGCCTGGGTCGTGTACACAGTGGGTTCAGTGTGAGTCCTGGGTCGTGTACACAGTGGGTTCAGTGTGAGTCAGGGTCGTGTACACAGTGGGTTCAGTGTGAGCCTGGGTCGTGTACACAGTGGGTTCAGTGTGAGCCTGGGTCGTGTACACAGTGGGTTCAGTGTGAGACTGGGTCGTGTACACAGTGGGTTCAGTGTGAGCCTGGGTCGTGTACACAGTGGGTTCAGTGTGAGCCTGGGTCGTGTACACAGTGGGTTCAGTGTGAGTCTGGGTCGTGTACACAGTGGGTTCAGTGTGAGCCTGGGTCGTGTACACAGTGGGTTCAGTGTGAGCCTGGGTCGTGGACACAGTGGGTTCAGTGTGAGTCAGGGTCGTGTACACAGTGGGTTCAGTGTGAGCCAGGGTCGTGTACACAGTGGGTTCAGTGTGAGCCTGGGTCGTGTACACAGTGGGTTCAGTGTGAGTCAGGGTCGTGTACACAGTGGGTTCAGTGTGAGTCAGGGTCGTGTACACAGTGGGTTCAGTGTGAGCCTGGGTCGTGGACACAGTGGGTTCAGTGTGAGCCTGGGTCGTGTACACAGTGGGTTCAGTGTGAGTCAGGGTCGTGGACACAGTGGGTTCAGTGTGAGCTGGGTCGTGGACACAGTGGGTTCAGTGTGAGCTGGGTCGTGTACACAGTGGGTTCAGTGTGAGCCTGGGTCGTGTACACAGTGGGTTCAGTGTGAGCCTGGGTCGTGTACACAGTGGTTCAGTGTGAGCCTGGGTCGTGTACACAGTGGGTTCAGTGTGAGCCTGGGTCGTGTACACAGTGGGTTCAGTGTGAGTCTGGGTCGTGGACACAGTGGGTTCAGTGTGAGTCTGGGTCGTGTACACAGTGGGTTCAGTGTGAGACTGGGTCGTGTACACAGTGGGTTCAGTGTGAGCCTGGGTCGTGGACACAGTGGGTTCAGTGTGAGTCTGGGTCGTGTACACAGTGGGTTCAGTGTGAGCCTGGGTCGTGTACACAGTGGGTTCAGTGTGAGCCTGGGTCGTGGACACAATGGGTTCAGTGTGAGCCTGGGTCGTGTACACAGTGGTTCAGTGTGAGCCTGGGTCGTGACACAGTGGGTTCAGTGTGAGCCTGGGTCGTGTACACAGTGGGTTCAGTGTGAGCCTGGGTCGTGTACACAGTGGGTTCAGTGTGAGCCTGGGTCGTGGACACAGTGGGTTCAGTGTGAGCCTGGGTCGTGTACACAGTGGGTTCAGTGTGAGTCTGGTTCGTGGACACAGTGGGTTCAGTGTGAGTCAGGGTCGTGTACACAGTGGGTTCAGTGTGAGCAGGGTCGTTGACACAGTGGGTTCAGTGTGAGTCAGGGTCGTGTACACAGTGGGGTTCAGTGTGAGCCTGGGTCGTGTACACAGTGGGTTCAGTGTGAGTCTGGGTCGTGTACACAGTGGGTTCAGTGTGAGCCTGGGTCGTGTACACAGTGGGTTCAGTGTGAGTCCTGGGTCGTGACACAGTGGTTCAGTGTGAGCCTGGGTCGTGGTCACAGTGGGTTGTGTGAGTCAGGGTCGTGGACACAGTGGGTTCAGTGTGAGCCTGGGTCGTGTACACAGTGGGTTCAGTGTGAGTCTGGGTCGTGTACACAGTGGGTTCAGTGTGAGCCTGGGTCGTGGACACAGTGGGTTCAGTGTGAGCCTGGGTCGTGGACACAGTGGGTTCAGTGTGATACTGGGTCGTGTACACAGTGGGTTCAGTGTGAGCCTGGGTCGTGTACACAGTGGGTTCAGTGTGAGCCTGGTTCGTGGACACAGTGGGTTCAGTGTGAGTCTGGGTCGTTGACACAGTGGGTTCAGTGTGAGTCTGGGTCGTGTACACAGTGGGTTCAGTGTGAGCCTGGGTCGTGTACACAGTGGGTTCAGTGTGAGCCTGGGTCGTGGACACAGTGGGTTCAGTGTGAGCCTGGGTCGTGGACACAGTGGGTTCAGTGTGAGCCTGGGTCGTGGACACAGTGGGTTCAGTGTGAGCCTGGGTCGTGGACACAGTGGGTTCAGTGTGAGTCTGGGTCGTGTACACAGTGGGTTCAGTGTGAGCCTGGTCGTGTACACAGTGGGTTCAGTGTGAGTCAGGGTCGTGGACACAGTGGGTTCAGTGTGAGCCTGGGTCGTGGACACAGTGGGTTCAGTGTGAGCCTGGGTCGTGGACACAGTGGGTTCAGTGTGAGCCTGGGTCGTGTACACAGTGGGTTCAGTGTGAGCCTGGGTCGTGTACACAGTGGGTTCAGTGTGAGTCTGGGTCGTGTACACAGTGGGTTCAGTGTGAGTCTGGGTCGTGTACACAGTGGGTTCAGTGTGAGCCTGGGTCGTGTACACAGTGGGTTCAGTGTGAGTCTGGGTCGTGGACACAGTGGGTTCAGTGTGATTCAGGGTCGTGTACACAGTGGGTTCAGTGTGAGCCTGGGTCGTGGACACAGTGGGTTCAGTGTGAGCCTGGGTCGTGTACACAGTGGGTTCAGTGTGAGCCTGGGTCGTGTACACAGTGGGTTCAGTGTGAGCCTGGGTCGTGGACACAGTGGGTTCAGTGTGAGTCCTGGGTCGTGTACACAGTGGGTTCAGTGTGAGCCTGGGTCGTGTACACAGTGGGTTCAGTGTGAGCCTGGGTCGTGTACACAGTGGGTTCAGTGTGAGTCAGGGTCGTGTACACAGTGGGTTCAGTGTGAGTCTGGGTCGTGTACACAGTGGGTTCAGTGTGAGTCTGGGTCGTGTACACAGTGGGTTCAGTGTGAGTCTGGGTCGTGGACACAGTGGGTTCAGTGTGAGCCTGGGTCGTGGACACAGTGGGTTCAGTGTGAGCCTGGGTCGTGTACACAGTGGGTTCAGTGTGAGTCAGGGTCGTGTACACAGTGGGTTCAGTGTGAGTCTGGGTCGTGTACACAGTGGGTTCAGTGTGAGTCAGGGTCGTGTACACAGTGGGTTCAGTGTGAGTCAGGGTCGTGTACACAGTGGGTTCAGTGTGAGTCCGGGTCGTGTACACAGTGGGATCAGTGTGAGTCAGGGTCGTGTACACAGTGGGTTCAGTGTGAGTCTGGGTCGTGTACACAGTGGGTTCAGTGTGAGCCTGGGTCGTGTACACAGTGGATTCAGTGTGAGCCTGGGTCGTGACACAGTGGGTTCAGTGTGAGCCTGGGTCGTGTACACAGTGGGTTCAGTGTGAGCCTGGGTCGTGTACACAGTGGGTTCAGTGTGAGTCAGGGTCGTGGACACAGTGGGTTCAGTGTGAGCTGGGTCGTGACACAGTGGGTTCAGTGTGAGCCTGGGTCGTGGACACAGTGGGTTCAGTGTGAGCCTGGGTCGTGGACACAGTGGGTTCAGTGTGAGCCTGGGTCGTGGACACAGTGGGTTCAGTGTGAGCCTGGGTCGTGGACACAGTGGGTTCAGTGTGAGCCTGGGTCGTGGACACAGTGGGTTCAGTGTGAGCCTGGGTCGTGGACACAGTGGGTTCAGTGTGAGTCTGGGTCGTAGACACAGTGGGTTCAGTGTGAGCCTGGGTCGTGTACACAGTGGGTTCAGTGTGAGTCAGGGTCGTGTACACAGTGGGTTCAGTGTGAGCCTGGGTCGTGTACACAGTGGGTTCAGTGTGAGTCAGGGTCGTGTACACAGTGGGTTCAGTGTGAGTCTGGGTCGTGTACACAGTGGGTTCAGTGTGAGCCTGGGTCGTGTACACAGTGGGTTCAGTGTGAGCTGGGTCGTGTACACAGTGGGTTCAGTGTGAGCCTGGGTCGTGGACACAGTGGGTTCAGTGTGAGTCTGGGTCGTGTACACAGTGGGTTCAGTGTGAGCCTGGGTCGTGTACACAGTGGGTTCAGTGTGAGCCTGGGTCGTGTACACAGTGGGTTCAGTGTGAGCCTGGTCGTGTACACAGTGGGTTCAGTGTGAGCCTGGGTCGTGTACACAGTGGGTTCAGTGTGAGCCTGGGTCGCTTACACAGTGGCTTCAGTGTGAGCCTGGGTCGTGTACACAGTGGGTTCAGTGCGAGCCCGGGTCGTGGACACAGTGGGTTCAGTGTGAGTCTGGGTCGTGGACACAGTGGGTTCAGTGTGAGCCTGGGTCGTGTACACAGTGGGTTCAGTGTGAGCCAGGGTCGTGTACACAGTGGGTTCAGTGTGAGTCAGGGTCGTGGACACAGTGGGTTCAGAGTGAGCCTGGCTCGTGTACACAGTGGGTTCAGTGTGAGCCTGGGTCGTGTACACAATGGATTCAGTGTGAGCCTGGGTCGTGTACACAGTGGGTTCAGTGTGAGCTGGGTCGTGTACACAGTGAGTTCAGTGTGAGTCTTTGTCGTGTACACAGGGTTCAGTGTGATCCTGGGTCGTGGACACAATGGGTTCAGGGTGAGCCTGGGAGTGGACACAGTGGGTTCAGTGTGAGCCGGTCGTTATACAGTGGGTTAAGTGTGAGTCGGGTCGTGTACACAGAGGGTTCAGTGTGAGCCTGGGTCGTGTACCAGTGGGTTCATTGTGAGCTGGTTTCGTGTACACAGTGATGCAGTGTGAGTCTGGGTCATGTACACAGTGAGTTCAAGTGTGACCTGGGTCGTGGAACCAGTGGTTCAGTGTGAGCCTGTCCCGTGGTCACATGTGGCAATGTGAGTCCAGGGTCGTGTACACAGTTGGGTTCAGTGTGGAGTCTGGGTCGTGTACACAGGGGGTTCAGTGTGAGTCTGGGTCGTGGACACAGTGGGTTCAGTGTGAGCCTGGGTCGTGTACACAGTGGGTTCAGTGTGAGCCTGGGTCGTGTACACAGTGGGTTCAGTGTGAGTCAGGGTCGTGTACACAGTGGGTTCAGTGTGAGCCTGGGTCGTGGACACAGTGGGTTCAGTGTGAGTCTGGGTCGTGTACACAGTGGGTTCAGTGTGAGCCTGGGTCGTGGACACAGTGGGTTCAGTGTGAGCCTGGGTCGTGTACACAGTGGGTTCAGTGTGAGCCTGGGTCGTGTACACAGTGGGTTCAGTGTGAGCCTGGGTCGTGTACACAGTGGGTTCAGTGTGAGTCTGGGTCGTGGACACAGTGGGTTCAGTGTGAGCTGGGTCGTGTACACAGTGGGTTCAGTGTGAGTCTGGGTCGTGTACACAGTGGGTTCAGTGTGAGTCTGGGTCGTGTACACAGTGGGTTCAGTGAGCCTGGGTCGTGTACACAATGGGTTCAGTGTGAGCCTGGGTCGTGGACACAGTGGGTTCAGTGTGAGCCAGGGTCGTGTACACAGTGGGTTCAGTGTGAGCCTGGGTCGTGTACACAGTGGGTTCAGTGTGAGTCTGGGTCGTGTACACAGTGGGTTCAGAGTGAGCCTGGGTCGTGTACACAGTGGGTTCAGTGTGAGTCTGGGTCGTGTACACAGTGGGTTCAGTGTGAGCCTGGGTCGTGTACACAGTGGGTTCAGTGTGAGCCTGGGTCGTGTACACAGTGGGTTCAGTGTGAGCCTGGGTCGTGTACACAGTGGGTTCAGTGTGAGCCTGGGTCGTGTACAGTGGGTTCAGTGTGAGCCTGGGTCGTGTACACAGTGGGTTCAGTGTGAGCCTGGGTCGTGGACACAGTGGGTTCAGTGTGAGCCAGGGTCGTGGACACAGTGGGTTCAGTGTGAGTCAGGGTAGTGGACACAGTGGGTTCAGTGTGAGACTGGGTCGTGGACACAGTGGGTTCTGTGTGAGTCTGGGTCGTGTACACAGGGGGTTCAGTGTGAGTCTGGGTCGTGTACACAGTGGGTTCAGTGTGAGCCTGGGTCGTGGCACAGTGGGTTCAGTGTGAGTCTGGGTCGTGTACACAGTGGGTTCAGTGTGAGTCTGGTCGTGTACACAGTGGGTTCAGTGTGAGCCTGGGTCGT
The DNA here is from genome assembly GCF_017639515.1 of Carcharodon carcharias. Classification (NCBI taxonomy): domain Eukaryota; kingdom Metazoa; phylum Chordata; class Chondrichthyes; order Lamniformes; family Lamnidae; genus Carcharodon; species Carcharodon carcharias. The sequence goes on along the minus strand of NW_024470712.1, from coordinate 542,558 downwards.
GGACACAGTGGGTTCAGTGTGAGCCTGGGTCGTGTACACAGTGGGTTCAGTGTGAGTCTGGGTCGTGGACACAGTGGGTTCAGTGTGAGCCTGGGTCGTGGACACAGTGGGTTCAGTGTGAGCCTGGGTCGTGGACACAGTGGGTTCAGTGTGAGCCTGGGTCGTGGACACAGTGGGTTCAGTGTGAGTCTGGGTCGTGACACAGTGGGTTCAGTGTGAGTCTGGGTCGTGTACACAGTGGGTTCAGTGTGAGCCTGGGTCGTGTACACAGTGGGTTCAGTGTGAGTCTGGGTCGTGTACACAGTGGGTTCAGTGTGAGTCTGGGTCGTGGACACAGTGGGTTCAGTGTGAGCCTGGGTCGTGTACACAGTGGGTTCAGTGTGAGTCTGGGTCGTGTACACAGTGGGTTCAGTGTGAGTCTGGGTCGTGGACACAGTGGGTTCAGTGTGAGTCTGGGTCGTGTACACAGTGGGTTCAGTGTGAGCCTGGGTCGTGTACACAGTGGGTTCAGTGTGAGCCTGGTCGTGTACACAGTGGGTTCAGTGTGAGCCTGGGTCGTGTACACAGTGGGTTCAGTGTGAGCCTGGGTCGTGTACACAGTGGGTTCAGTGTGAGTCTGGGTCGTGGACACAGTGGGTTCAGTGTGAGCCTGGGTCGTGGACACAGTGGGTTCAGTGTGAGCCTGGGTCGTGTACACAGTGGGTTCAGTGTGAGCCTGGGTCGTGTACACAGTGGGTTCAGTGTGAGTCAGGGTCGTGTACACAGTGGGTTGTGTGAGTCTTGGTCGTGGACACAGTGGGTTCAGTGTGAGTCAGGGTCGTGTACACAGTAAGTTCAGTGTGAGTCTGGGTCGTGTACACAGTGGGTTCATTGTGAGCCTGGGTCGTGGACACAGTGGTCCAGTGTGAGTCTGGGTCGTGGACACAGTGGGTTCAGTGTGAGCCTGGGTCGTGTACACAGTGGGTCAGTGTGAGCTGGTCGTGGACACAGTGGGTTCAGTGTGAGCCTGGGTCGTGGACACAGTGGGTTCAGTGTGAGCCTGGTGGTGTACACAGTGGGTTCAGTGTGAGCCTGGGTCGTGTACACAGTGGGTTCAGTGTGAGTCAGGGTCGTGGACACAGTGGGTTCAGTTTGAGTCAGGGTCGTGTACACAGTGGGTTCAGTGTGAGCCTGGGTCGTGTACACAAGGGTTCACTGTGAGTCTGGTCGTGTACACAGTGGGTTCAGTGTGAGCCTGGGTCGTGTACACAGTGGGTTGACTGTGAGCCTGGGTCGTGGACACAGTGGGTTCAGTGTGAGTCTGGGTCATGTACACAGTGGGTTCAGTGTGAGTCTGGGTCGTGTACACAGTGACACAGTGGGTTCAGTGTGAGCCTGGGTCGTGTACACAGTGGGTTCAGTGTGAGTCTGGGTCGTGTACACAGTGGGTTCAGTGTGAGTCTGGGTCGTGTACACAGTGGGTTCAGTGTGAGCCTGGGTCGTGGACACAGTGGGTTCAGTGTGAGCCAGGGTCGTGGACACAGTGGGTTCAGTGTGAGCCTGGGTCGTGGACACAGTGGGTTCAGTGTGAGCCTGGGTCGTGTACACAGTGGGTTCAGTGTGAGCCTGGGTCGTGTACACAGTGGGTTCAGTGTGAGTCTGGGTCGTGTACACAGTGGGTTCAGTGTGAGCCTGGGTCGTGTACACAGTGGGTTCAGTGTGAGTCAGGGTCGTGTACACAGTGGGTTCAGTGTGAGCCTGGGTCGTGTACACAGTGGGTTCAGTGTGAGCCTGGGTCCTGGACACAGTGGGTTCAGTGTGAGTCTGGGTCGTGTACACAGTGGGTTCAGTGTGAGTCTGGGTCATGGACACAGTGGGTTCAGTGTGAGTCAGGGTCGTGTACACAGTGGGTTCAGTGTGAGTCTGGGTCGTGTACACAGTGGGTTCAGTGTGAGCCTGGGTCGTGTACACAGTGGGTTCAGTGTGAGTCTGGGTCGTGTACACAGTGGGTTCAGTGTGAGCCTGGGTCGTGTACACAGTGGGTTCAGTGTGAGTCTGGGTCGTGTACACAGTGGGTTCAGTGTGAGCCTGGGTCGTGGACACAGTGGGTTCAGTGTGAGCCTGGGTCGTGTACACAGTGGGTTCAGTGTGAGCCTGGGTCGTGTACACAGTGGGTTCAGTGTGAGCCTGGGTCGTGTACACAGTGGGTTCAGTGTGAGCCTGGGTCGTGTACACAGTGGGTTCAGTGTGAGTCTGGGTCGTGGACACAGTGGGTTCAGTGTGAGTCTGGGTCGTGTACACAGTGGGTTCAGTGTGAGTCAGGGTCGTGTACACAGTGGGTTCAGTGTGAGTCAGGGTCGTGGACACAGTGGGTTCAGTGCGAGCCTGGGTCGTGTACACAGTGGGTTCAGTGTGAGCCCGGGTCGTGGACACAGTGGGTTCAGTGTGAGCCTGGTCGTGTACACAGTGGGTTCAGTGTGAGCCTGGGTCGTGGACACAGTGGGTTCAGTGTGAGCCTGGGTCGTGTACACAGTGGGTTCAGTGTGAGCCTGGGTCGTGTACACAGTGGGTTCAGTGTGAGCCTGGGTCGTGGACACAGTGGGTTCAGTGTGAGTCTGGGTCGTGTACACAGTGGGTTCAGTGTGAGTCTGGGTCGTGTACACAGTGGGTTCAGTGTGACTCTGGGTCGTGGACACAGTGGGTTCAGTGTGAGCCAGGGTCGTGTACACAGTGGGTTCAGTGTGAGTCTGGGTCGTGTACACAGTGGGTTCAGTGTGAGTCTGGGTCGTGTACACAGTGGGTTCAGTGTGAGCCTGGGTCGTGTACACAGTGGGTTCAGAGTGAGTCTGGGTCGTGAACACAGTGGGTTCAATGTGATCCTAGGTCGTGTACACAGTGGGTTGTGTGAGTCTGGGTCGTGGACACAGTGGGTTCAGTGTGAGTCAGGGTCGTGTGCACAATGGGTTCAGTGTGAGCCTGGGTCGTGTACACAGTGGGTTCAGTGTGAGCCTGGGTCGTGTACACAGTGGGTTCAGTGTGAGTCTGGGTCGTGGACACAGTGGGTTCAGTGTGAGCCTGGGTCGTGAACACAGTGGGTTCAGTGTGAGCCTGGGTCGTGTACACAGTGGGTTCAGTGTGAGTCAGGGTCGTGTACACAGTGGGTTCAGTGTGAGCCTGGGTCGTGTACACAGTGGGTTCAGTGTGAGCCTGGGTCGTGTACACAGTGGGTTCAGTGTGAGCCTGGGTCGTGGACACAGTGGGTTCAGTGTGAGCCTGGGTCGTGTACACAGTGGGTTCAGTGTGAGCCTGGGTCGTGTACACAGTGGGTTCAGTGTGAGCCTGGGTCGTGTACACAGTGGGTTCAGTGTGAGTCTGGGTCGTGGACACAGTGGGTTCAGTGTGAGCCTGGGTCGTGTACACAGTGGGTTCAGTGTGAGTCTGGGTCGTGTACACAGTGGGTTCAGTGTGAGCCTGGGTCATGTACACAGTGGGTTCAGTGTGAGTCTGGGTCGTGTACACAGTGGGTTGTGTGAGTCTGGGTCGTGGACACAGTGGGTTCAGTGTGAGTCAGGGTCGTGTACACAGTGGGTTCAGTGTGAGCCTGGGTCGTGTACACAGTGGGTTCAGTGTGAGTCAGGGTCGTGTACACAGTGGGTTCAGTGTGAGTGTGGGTCGTGTACACAGTGGGTTCAGTGTGAGCCTGGGTCGTGGACACAGTGGGTTCAGTGTGAGCCTGGGTCGTGTACACAGTGGGTTCAGTGTGAGCCTGGGTCGTGTACACAGTGGGTTCAGTGTGAGCCTGGGTCGTGTACACAGTGGGTTCAGTGTGAGCCTGGTCGTGTACACAGTGGGTTCAGTGTGAGCCTGGGTCGTGTACACAGTGGGTTCAGTGTGAGCCTGGGTCGTGTACACAGTGGGTTCAGTGTGAGTCTGGGTCGTGTACACAGTGGGTTCAGTGTGAGCCTGGGTCGTGTACACAGTGGGTTCAGTGTGAGTCTGGGTCGTGTACACAGTGGGTTCAGTGTGAGCCTGGGTCGTGTACACAGTGGGTTCAGAGTGAGTCTGGGTCGTGAACACAGTGGGTTCAGTGTGAGCCTGGGTCGTGTACACAGTGGGTTCAGTGTGAGTCTGGGTCGTGGACACAGTGGGTTCAGTGTGAGTCAGGGTCGTGTACACAGTGGGTTCAGTGTGAGCCTGGGTCGTGTACACAGTGGGTTCAGTGTGAGTCTGGGTCGTGTACACAGTGGGTTCAGTGTGAGCCTGGGTCGTGTACACAGTGGGTTCAGTGTGAGCCTGGGTCGTGTACACAGTGGGTTCAGTGTGAGCCTGGTTCGTGTACACAGTGGGTTCAGTGTGAGTCTGGGTCATGTACACAGTGGGTTCAGTGTGAGCCTGGGTCGTGGACACAGTGGGTTCAGTGTGAGTCTGGGTCGTGTACACAGTGGGTTCAGTGTGAGCCTGGGTCGTGTACACAGTGGGTTCAGTGTGAGCCTGGGTCGTGTACACAGTGGGTTCAGTGTGAGCCTGGGTCGTGTACACAGTGGGTTCAGTGTGAGCCTGGGTCGTGTACACAGTGGGTTCAGTGTGAGCCTGGGTCGTGGACACAGTGGGTTCAGTGTGAGTCTGGGTCGTGTACACAGTGGGTTCAGTGTGAGTCTGGGTCGTGGACACAGTGGGTTCAGTGTGAGCCTGGGTCGTGGACACAGTGGGTTCAGTGTGAGCCTGGGTCGTGGACACAGTGGGTTCAGTGTGAGCCTGGGTCGTGGACACAGTGGGTTCAGTGTGAGTCTGGGTCGTGGACACAGTGGGTTCAGTGTGAGCCTGGGTCGTGTACACAGTGGGTTCAGTGTGAGCCTGGGTCGTGTACACAGTGGGTTCAGTGTGAGCCTGGGTCGTGTACACAGTGGGTTCAGTGTGAGCCTGGGTCGTGTACACAGTGGGTTCAGTGTGAGTCTGGGTCGTGTACACAGTGGGTTCAGTGTGAGCCTGGGTCGTGTACACAGTGGGTTCAGTGTGAGCCTGGTCGTGTACACAGTGGGTTCAGTGTGAGCTGGGTCGTGTACACAGTGGGTTCAGTGTGAGCCTGGGTCGTGTACACAGTGGGTTCAGTGTGAGCCTGGGTCGTGTACACAGTGGGTTCAGTGTGAGCCTGGGTCGTGTACACAGTGGGTTCAGTGTGAGTCAGGGTCCTGTACACAGTGGTTGTGTGAGTCAGGGTCGTGTACACAGTGGGTTCAGTGTGTGTCTGGGTCGTGTACACAGTGGGTTCAGTGTGAGCCTGGGTCGTGGACACAGTGGGTTAAGTATGAGCCAGGGTCGTGTACACAGTGGGTTCAGAGTGAGCCAGGGTCGTGTACACAGTGGGTTCAGTGTGAGCCTGGGTCGTGTACACAGTGGGTTCAGTGTGAGCTGGGTCGTGTCACAGTGGGTTCAGTGTGAGTCAGGTTCGTGTACACAGTGGGTTCAGTGTGAGCCAGGGTCGTGTACACAGTGGGTTCAGAGTGAGCCAGGGTCGTGTACACAGTGGGTTCAGTGTGAGTCTGGGTCGTGTACACAGTGGGTTGTGTGATCGTAGGTCGTGTACACAGTGGGTTCAGTGAGAGTCTGGGTCGTGGACACAGTGGGTTCAGTGTGAGCCTGGGTCGTGTACACAGTGGTTCAGTGTGAGCCTGGGTCGTGTACACAGTGGGTCAGTGTGAGCCTGGGTCGTGTACACAGTGGGTTCAGTGTGAGTCAGAGTCATGTACACAGTGGGTTCACTGTGAGCCTGAGATGTGGATACAGTGGGTTCAGTGTGAGCCTGGGTCGTGGACACAGTGGGTTCAGTGTGAGTCAGGGTCGTGTACACAGTGGGATCAGTGTGAGTCAGGGTCGTGGACACAGTGGGTTCAGTGTGAGCCTGGGTCGTGTACACAGTGGGTTCAGTGTGAGTCAGGGTCGTGTACACAGTGGGTTCAGAGTGAGCCTGGGTCGTGTACACAGTGGGTTCAGTGTGAGTCTGGGTCGTGTACACAGTGGGTTCAGTGTGAGCCTGGGTCGTGTACACAGTGGTTCAGTGTGAGTCTGGGTCGTGGACACAGTGGGTTCAGTGTGAGTCTGGGTCGTGTACACAGTGGGTTCAGTGTGAGCCTGGGTCGTGGACACAGTGGGTTCAGTGTGAGCCTGGGTCGTGGACACAGTGGGTTCAGTGTGAGCCTGGGTCGTGGACACAGTGGGTTCAGTGTGAGCCTGGGTCGTGTACACAGTGGGTTCAGTGTGAGCCTGGGTCGTGGACACAGTGGGTTCAGTGTGAGCCTGGGTCGTGGACACAGTGGGTTCAGTGTGAGTCTGGGTCGTGTACACAGTGGGTTCAGTGTGAGCCTGGGTCGTGGACACAGTGGGTTCAGTGTGAGCCTGGGTCGTGTACCCAGTGGGTTCAGTGTGAGCCTGGGTCGTGGACACAGTGGGTTCAGTGTGAGTCTGGGTCGTGTACACAGTGGGTTCAGTGTGAGCCTGGGTCGTGTACACAGTGGGTTCAGTGTGAGCCTGGGTCGTGGACACAGTGGGTTCAGTGTGAGCCTGGGTCGTGTACACAGTGGGTTCAGTGTGAGCCTGGGTCGTGTACACAGTGGGTTCAGTGTGAGCCTGGGTCGTGTACACAGTGGGTTCAGTGTGAGCCTGGGTCGTGTACACAGTGGGTTCAGTGTGAGTCTGGGTCGTGGACACAGTGGGTTCAGTGTGAGTCCTGGGTCGTGTACACAGTGGGTTCAGTGTGAGCCTGGGTCGTGTACACAGTGGGTTCAGTGTGAGCCTGGGTCGTGTACACAGTGGGTTCAGTGTGAGCCTGGGTCGTGACACAGTGGGTTCAGTGTGAGCCTGGGTCGTGGACACAGTGGGTTCAGTGTGAGTCTGGGTCGTGTACACAGTGGGTTCAGTGTGAGCCTGGGTCGTGTACACAGTGGGTTCAGTGTGAGTCTGGGTCGTGTACACAGTGGGTTCAGTGTGAGCCTGGGTCGTGTACACAGTGGGTTCAGTGTGAGCCTGGGTCGTGTACACAGTGGGTTCAGTGTGAGCCTGGGTCGTGTACACAGTGGGTTCAGTGTGAGCCTGGGTCGTGTACACAGTGGGTTCAGTGTGAGTCTGGGTCGTGTACACAGTGGGTTCAGTGTGAGTCTGGGTCGTGTACACAGTGGGTTCAGTGTGAGCCTGGGTCGTGTACACAGTGGGTTCAGTGTGAGTCAGGGTCGTGTACACAGTGGGTTCAGTGTGAGCCTGGGTCGTGTACACAGTGGGTTCAGTGTGAGCCTGGGTCGTGTACACAGTGGGTTCAGTGTGAGCCTGGGTCGTGTACACAGTGGGTTCAGTGTGAGCCTGGGTCGTGTACACAGTGGGTTCAGTGTGAGCCTGGGTCGTGGACACAGTGGGTTCAGTGTGAGCCTGGGTCGTGGACACAGTGGGTTCAGTGTGAGCCTGGGTCGTGTACACAGTGGGTTCAGTGTGAGTCTGGGTCGTGTACACAGTGGGTTCAGTGTGAGTCTGGGTCGTGTACACAGTGGGTTCAGTGTGAGCCTGGGTCGTGTACACAGTGGGTTCAGTGTGAGCCTGGGTCGTGTACACAGTGGGTTCAGTGTGAGTCTGGGTCGTGTACACAGTGGGTTCAGTGTGAGTCAGGGTCGTGTACACAGTGGGTTCAGTGTGAGCCTGGGTCGTGTACACAGTGGGTTCAGTGTGAGCCTGGGTCGTGTACACAGTGGGTTCAGTGTGAGCCTGGGTCGTGGACACAGTGGGTTCAGTGTGAGCCTGGGTCATGTACACAGTGGGTTCAGTGTGAGTCTGGGTCGTGTACACAGTGGGTTCAGTGTGAGCCTGGGTCGTGTACACAGTGGGTTCAGTGTGAGCCTGGGTCGTGTACACAGTGGGTTCAGTGTGAGCCTGGGTCGTGTACACAGTGGGTTCAGTGTGAGCCTGGGTCGTGTACACAGTGGGTTCAGTGTGAGCCTGGGTCGTGTACACAGTGGGTTCAGTGTGAGCCTGGGTCGTGTACACAGTGGGTTCAGTGTGAGCCTGGGTCGTGGACACAGTGGGTTCAGTGTGAGCCTGGGTCGTGTACACAGTGGGTTCAGTGTGAGCCTGGGTCGTGTACACAGTGGGTTCAGTGTGAGCCTGGGTCGTGTACACAGTGGGTTCAGTGTGAGCCTGGGTCGTGTACGCAGTGGGTTCAGTGTGAGCCTGGGTCGTGGACACAGTGGGTTCAGTGTGAGCCTGGGTCGTGTACACAGTGGGTTCAGTGTGAGCCTGGGTCGTGTACACAGTGGGTTCAGTGTGAGCCTGGGTCGTGTACGCAGTGGGTTCAGTGTGAGTCTGGGTCGTGTACACATTGGGTTCAGTGTGAGCCTGGGTCGTGTACACAGTGGGTTCAGTGTGAGCCTGGGTCGTGTACACAGTGGGTTCAGTGTGAGTCTGGGTCGTGGACACAGTGGGTTCAGTGTGAGCCTGGGTCGTGTACACAGTGGGTTCAGTGTGAGCCTGGGTCGTGTACACAGTGGGTTCAGTGTGAGCCTGGGTCGTGTACACAGTGGGTTCAGTGTGAGCCTGGGTCGTGGACACAGTGGGTTCAGTGTGAGCCTGGGTCGTGTACACAGTGGGTTCAGTGTGAGCCTGGGTCGTGTACACAGTGGGTTCAGTGTGAGCCTGGGTCGTGTACACAGTGGGTTCAGTGTGAGCTGGGTCGTGTACACAGTGGGTTCAGTGTGAGTCTGGGTCGTGTACACAGTGGGTTCAGTGTGAGCCTGGGTCGTGTACACAGTGGGTTCAGTGTGAGCCTGGGTCGTGTACACAGTGGGTTCAGTGTGAGCCTGGGTCGTGTACACAGTGGGTTCAGTGTGAGTCTGGGTCGTGTACACAGTGGGTTCAGTGTGAGTCTGGGTCGTGTACACAGTGGGTTCAGTGTGAGTCTGGGTCGTGTACACAGTGGGTTCAGTGTGAGTCTGGGTCGTGTACACAGTGGGTTCAGTGTGAGCCTGGGTCGTGGACACAGTGGGTTCAGTGTGAGTCAGGGTCGTGGACACAGTGGGTTCAGTGTGAGCCTGGGTCGTGTACACAGTGGGTTCAGTGTGAGTCTGGGTCGTGGACACAGTGGGTTCAGTGTGAGCCTGGGTCGTGTACACAGTGGGTTCAGTGTGAGCCTGGGTCGTGGACACAGTGGGTTCAGTGTGAGCCTGGGTCGTGTACACAGTGGGTTCAGTGTGAGCCTGGGTCGTGGACACAGTGGGTTCAGTGTGAGTCAGGGTCGTGGACACAGTGGGTTCAGTGTGAGTCAGGGTCGTGTACACAGTGGGTTCAGTGTGAGCCTGGGTCGTGTACACAGTGGGTTCAGTGTGAGCCTGGGTCGTGTACACAGTGGGTTCAGTGTGAGTCTGGGTCGTGTACACAGTGGGTTCAGTGTGAGCCTGGGTCGTGTACACAGTGGGTTCAGTGTGAGCCTGGGTCGTGGACACAGTGGGTTCAGTGTGAGCCTGGGTCGTGTACACAGTGGGTTCAGTGTGAGTCTGGGTCGTGTACACAGTGGGTTCAGTGTGAGCCTGGGTCGTGGACACAGTGGGTTCAGTGTGAGTCTGGGTCGTGTACACAGTGGGTTCAGTGTGAGCCTGGGTCGTGTACACAGTGGGTTCAGTGTGAGTCTGGGTCGTGTACACAGTGGGTTCAGTGTGAGCCTGGGTCGTGTACACAGTGGGTTCAGTGTGAGCCAGGGTCGTGTACACAGTGGGTTCAGTGTGAGTCTGGGTCGTGTACACAGTGGGTTCAGTGTGAGCCTGGGTCGTGGACACAGTGGGTTCAGTGTGAGCCTGGGTCGTGGACACAGTGGGTTCAGTGTGAGCCTGGGTCGTGTACACAGTGGGTTCAGTGTGAGCCTGGGTCGTGGACACAGTGGGTTCAGTGTGAGCCTGGGTCGTGGACACAGTGGGTTCAGTGTGAGCCTGGGTCGTGTACACAGTGGGTTCAGTGTGAGTCTGGGTCGTGTACACAGTGGGTTCAGTGTGAGCCTGGGTCGTGTACACAGTGGGTTCAGTGTGAGTCTGGGTCGTGACTAAATGGGCTCAGTGTGAGCCTGGGTCGTGTACACAGTGGGTTCAGTGTGAGTCTGGGTCGTGTGCACAGTGGGTTCAGTGTGAGCCTGGGTCGTGTACACAGTGGGTTCAGTGTGAGCCTGGGTCGTGTACACAGTGGGTTCAGTGTGAGTCCTGGGTCGTGTACACAGTGGGTTCAGTGTGAGCCTGGGTCGTGTACACAGTGGGTTCAGTGTGAGCCTGGGTCGTGTACACAGTGGGTTCAGTGTGAGTCTGGGTCGTGTACACAGTGGGTTCAGTGTGAGCCTGGGTCGTGTACACAGTGGGTTCAGTGTGAGTCTGGGTCGTGTACACAGTGGGTTCAGTGTGAGCCTGGGTCGTGTACACAGTGGGTTCAGTGTGAGCCTGGGTCGTGTACACAGTGGGTTCAGTGTGAGTCTGGGTCGTGTACACAGTGGGTTCAGTGTGAGCCTGGGTCGTGTACACAGTGGGTTCAGTGTGAGCCTGGGTCGTGTACACAGTGGGTTCAGTGTGAGCCTGGGTCGTGTACACAGTGGGTTCAGTGTGAGTCTGGGTCGTGTACACAGTGGGTTCAGTGTGAGCCTGGGTCGTGTACACAGTGGGTTCAGTGTGAGCCTGGGTCGTGTACACAGTGGGTTCAGTGTGAGCCTGGGTCGTGTACACAGTGGGTTCAGTGTGAGTCTGGGTCGTGTACACAGTGGGTTCAGTGTGAGCCTGGGTCGTGTACACAGTGGGTTCAGTGTGAGCCTGGGTCGTGTACACAGTGGGTTCAGTGTGAGCCTGGGTCGTGTACACAGTGGGTTCAGTGTGAGCCTGGGTCGTGTACACAGTGGGTTCAGTGTGAGCCTGGGTCGTGGACACAGTGGGTTCAGTGTGAGCTGGGTCGTGTACACAGTGGGTTCAGTGTGAGCCTGGGTCGTGTACACAGTGGGTTCAGTGTGAGCCTGGGTCGTGTACACAGTGGGTTCAGTGTGAGCCTGGGTCGTGTACACAGTGGGTTCAGTGTGAGCCTGGGTCGTGTACACAGTGGGTTCAGTGTGAGCCTGGGTCGTGTACACAGTGGGTTCAGTGTGAGCCTGGGTCGTGGACACAGTGGGTTCAGTGTGAGCCTGGGTCGTGTACACAGTGGGTTCAGTGTGAGCCTGGGTCGTGTACACAGTGGGTTCAGTGTGAGCCTGGGTCGTGTACACAGTGGGTTCAGTGTGAGCCTGGGTCGTGTACACAGTGGGTTCAGTGTGAGCCTGGGTCGTGTACACAGTGGGTTCAGTGTGAGCCTGGGTCGTGTACACAGTGGGTTCAGTGTGAGCCTGGGTCGTGTACACAGTGGGTTCAGTGTGAGCCTGGGTCGTGTACACAGTGGGTTCAGTGTGAGCCTGGGTCGTGTACACAGTGGGTTCAGTGTGAGCCTGGGTCGTGTACACAGTGGGTTCAGTGTGAGCCTGGGTCGTGTACACAGTGGGTTCAGTGTGAGCCTGGGTCGTGTACACAGTGGGTTCAGTGTGAGCCTGGGTCGTGTACACAGTGGGTTCAGTGTGAGCCTGGGTCGTGTACACAGTGGGTTCAGTGTGAGCCTGGGTCGTGTACACAGTGGGTTCAGTGTGAGTCTGGGTCGTGTACACAGTGGGTTCAGTGTGAGCCTGGGTCGTGTACACAGTGGGTTCAGTGTGAGCCTGGGTCGTGGACACAGTGGGTTCAGTGTGAGCCTGGGTCGTGTACACAGTGGGTTCAGTGTGAGCCTGGGTCGTGTACACAGTGGGTTCAGTGTGAGCCTGGGTCGTGTACACAGTGGGTTCAGTGTGAGCCTGGGTCGTGTACACAGTGGGTTCAGTGTGAGCCTGGGTCGTGGACACAGTGGGTTCAGTGTGAGCCTGGGTCGTGTACACAGTGGGTTCAGTGTGAGCCTGGGTCGTGGACACAGTGGGTTCAGTGTGAGCCTGGGTCGTGGACACAGTGGGTTCAGTGTGAGCATGGGTCGTGTACACAGTGGGTTCAGTGTGAGCCTGGGTCGTGTACACAGTGGGTTCAGTGTGAGCCTGGGTCGTGTACACAGTGGGTTCAGTGTGAGCCTGGGTCGTGGACACAGTGGGTTCAGTGTGAGCCTGGGTCGTGGACACAGTGGGTTCAGTGTGAGCCTGGGTCGTGGACACACTGGGTTCAGTGTGAGCCTGGGTCGTGTACACAGTGGGTTCAGTGTGAGCATGGGTCGTGTACACAGTGGGTTCAGTGTGAGCCTGGGTCGTGTATACAGTGAGTTCAGTGTGAGCCTGGGTCGTGTACACAGTGGGTTCAGTGTGAGTCAGGGTCGTGGACACAGTGGGTTCAGTGTGAGTCTGGGTCGTGTACACAGTGGGTTCAGTGTGAGCCTGGGTCGTGTACACAGTGGGTTCAGTGTGAGCCTGGGTCGTGTACACAGTGGGTTCAGTGTGAGCCTGGGTCGTGTACACAGTGGGTTCAGTGTGAGCCTGGGTCGTGTACACAGTGGGTTCAGTGTGAGTCAGGGTCGTGGACACAGTGGGTTCAGAGTGAGCCTGGGTCGTGTACACAGTGGGTTCAGTGTGAGTCTGGGTCGTGTACACAGTGGGTTCAGTGTGAGTCTGGGTCGTGTACACAGTGGGTTCAGTGTGAGCCTGGGTCGTGTACACAGTGGGTTCAGTGTGAGCCTGGGTCGTGTACACAGTGGGTTCAGTGTGAGCCTGGGTCGTGTACACAGTGGGTTCAGTGTGAGCCTGGGTCGTGTACACAGTGGGTTCAGTGTGAGTCTGGGTCGTGTACACAGTGGGTTCAGTGTGAGTCTGGGTCGTGTACACAGTGGGTTCAGTGTGAGCCTGGGTCGTGTACACAGTGTGTTCAGTGTGAGTCTGGGTCGCGTATACAGTGGGTTCAGTGTGAGCCTGGGTCGTGTACACAGTGGGTTCACTGTGAGCCTGGGACGTGTACACAGTGGGTTCAGTGTGAGCCTGGGTCGTGGACACAGTGGGTTCAGTGTGAGCCTGGGTCGTGTACACAGTGGGTTCAGTGTGAGCCTGGGTCGTGTACACAGTGGGTTCAGTGTGAGTCTGGGTCGTGTACACAGTGGGTTCAGTGTGAGCCTGGGTCGTGGACACAGTGGGTTCAGTGTGAGCCTGGGTCGTGGACACAGTGGGTTCAGTGTGAGCCTGGGTCGTATACACAGTGGGTTCAGTGTGAGCCTGGGTCGTGTACACAGTGGGTTCAGTGTGAGCCTGGGTCGTGTACACAGTGGGTTCAGTGTGAGCCTGGGTCGTGTACACAGTGGGTTCAGTGTGAGCCTGGGTCGTGTACACAGTGGGTTCAGTGTGAGCCTGGGTCGTGTACACAGTGGGTTCAGTGTGAGCCTGGGTCGTGGACACAGTGGGTTCAGTGTGAGCCTGGGTCGTGTACACAGTGGGTTCAGTGTGAGCCTGGGTCGTGTACACAGTGGGTTCAGTGTGAGCCTGGGTCGTGTACACAGTGGGTTCAGTGTGAGTCTGGGTCGTGTACACAGTGGGTTCAGTGTGAGTCTGGGTCGTGTACACAGTGGGTTCAGTGTGAGCCTGGGTCGTGTACACAGTGGGTTCAGTGTGAGCCTGGGTCGTGTACACAGTGGGTTCAGTGTGAGCCTGGGTCGTGGACACAGTGGGTTCAGTGTGAGCCTGGGTCGTGGACACAGTGGGTTCAGTGTGAGCCTGGGTCGTGTACACAGTGGGTTCAGTGTGAGCCTGGGTCGTGGACACAGTGGGTTCAGTGTGAGCCTGGGTCGTGTACACAGTGGGTTCAGTGTGAGCCTGGGTCGTGTACACAGTGGGTTCAGTGTGAGCCTGGGTCGTGTACACAGTGGGTTCAGTGTGAGCCTGGGTCGTGTACACAGTGGGTTCAGTGTGAGTCAGGGTCGTGTACACAGTGGGTTCAGTGTGAGCCTGGGTCGTGTACACAGTGGGTTCAGTGTGAGCCTGGGTCGTGTACACAGTGGGTTCAGTGTGAGCCTGGGACGTGTACACAGTGGGTTCAGTGTGAGCCTGGGTCGTGTACACAGTGTGTTCAGTGTGAGTCAGGGTCGTGTACACAGTGGGTTCAGTGTGAGTCTGGGTCGTGTACACAGTGGGTTCAGTGTGAGTCCTGGGTCGTGTACACAGTGGGTTCAGTGTGAGCCTGGGTCGTGGACACAGTGGGTTCAGTGTGAGCCTGGGTCGTGTACACAGTGGGTTCAGTGTGAGCCTGGGTCGTGTACACAGTGGGTTCAGTGTGAGCCTGGGTCGTGGACACAGTGGGTTCAGTGTGAGCCTGGGTCGTGGACACAGTGGGTTCAGTGTGAGCCTGGGTCGTGTACACAGTGGGTTCAGTGTGAGCCTGGGTCGTGTACACAGTGGGTTCAGTGTGAGCCTGGGTCGTGTACACAGTGGGTTCAGTGTGAGCCTGGGTCGTGGACACAGTGGGTTCAGTGTGAGTCTGGGTCGTGGACACAGTGGGTTCAGTGTGAGCCTGGGTCGTGTACACAGTGGGTTCAGTGTGAGTCTGGGTCGTGTACACAGTGGGTTCAGTGTGAGCCTGGGTCGTGTACACAGTGGGTTCAGTGTGAGCCTGGGTCGTGTACACAGTGGGTTCAGTGTGAGCCTGGGTCGTGTACACAGTGGGTTCAGTGTGAGTCTGGGTCGTGGACACAGTGGGTTCAGTGTGAGCCTGGGTCGTGTACACAGTGGGTTCAGTGTGAGCCTGGGTCGTGTACACAGTGGGTTCAGTGTGAGCCTGGGTCGTGTACACAGTGGGTTCAGTGTGAGTCTGGGTCGTGTACACAGTGGGTTCAGTGTGAGCCTGGGTCGTGTACACAGTGGGTTCAGTGTGAGTCTGGGTCGTGTACACAGTGGGTTCAGTGTGAGCCTGGGTCGTGTACACAGTGGGTTCAGTGTGAGCCTGGGTCGTGTACACAGTGGGTTCAGTGTGAGCCTGGGTCGTGTACACAGTGGGTTCAGTGTGAGCCTGGGTCGTGTACACAGTGGGTTCAGTGTGAGCCTGGGTCGTGTACACAGTGGGTTCAGTGTGAGCCTGGGTCGTGTACACAGTGGGTTCAGTGTGAGCCTGGGTCGTGTACACAGTGGGTTCAGTGTGAGCCTGGGTCGTGGACACAGTGGGTTCAGTGTGAGCCTGGGTCGTGTACACAGTGGGTTCAGTGTGAGCCTGGGTCGTGTACACAGTGGGTTCAGTGTGAGTCTGGGTCGTGTACACAGTGGGTTCAGTGTGAGTCCTGGGTCGTGTACACAGTGGGTTCAGTGTGAGTCTGGGTCGTGTACACAGTGGGTTCAGTGTGAGCCTGGGTCGTGTACACAGTGGGTTCAGTGTGAGCCTGGGTCGTGTACACAGTGGGTTCAGTGTGAGCCTGGGTCGTGTACACAGTGGGTTCAGTGTGAGTCCTGGGTCGTGTACACAGTGGGTTCAGTGTGAGCCTGGGTCGTGTACACAGTGGGTTCAGTGTGAGCCTGGGTCGTGTACACAGTGGGTTCAGTGTGAGTCTGGGTCGTGTACACAGTGGGTTCAGTGTGAGCCTGGGTCGTGTACACAGTGGGTTCAGTGTGAGCCTGGGTCGTGTACACAGTGGGTTCAGTGTGAGCCTGGGTCGTGTACACAGTGGGTTCAGTGTGAGTCTGGGTCGTGTACACAGTGGGTTCAGTGTGAGCCTGGGTCGTGTACACAGTGGGTTCAGTGTGAGCCTGGGTCGTGTACACAGTGGGTTCAGTGTGAGCCTGGGTCGTGTACACAGTGGGTTCAGTGTGAGCCTGGGTCGTGTACACAGTGGGTTCAGTGTGAGCCTGGGTCGTGTACACAGTGGGTTCAGTGTGAGCCTGGGTCGTGTACACAGTGGGTTCAGTGTGAGTCTGGGTCGTGTACACAGTGGGTTCAGTGTGAGTCTGGGTCGTGTACACAGTGGGTTCAGTGTGAGCCTGGGTCGTGTACACAGTGGGTTCAGTGTGAGCCTGGGTCGTGTACACAGTGGGTTCAGTGTGAGCCTGGGTCGTGTACACAGTGGGTTCAGTGTGAGCCTGGGTCGTGTACACAGTGGGTTCAGTGTGAGTCTGGGTCGTGTACACAGTGGGTTCAGTGTGAGTCTGGGTCGTGTACACAGTGGGTTCAGTGTGAGCCTGGGTCGTGTACACAGTGGGTTCAGTGTGAGCCTGGGTCGTGTACACAGTGGGTTCAGTGTGAGCCTGGGTCATGGACACAGTGGGTTCAGTGTGAGCCTGGGTCGTGGACACAGTGGGTTCAGTGTGAGCCTGGGTCGTGTACACAGTGGGTTCAGTGTGAGTCCTGGGTCGTGGACACAGTGGGTTCAGTGTGAGCCTGGGTCGTGTACACAGTGGGTTCAGTGTGAGCCTGGGTCGTGTACACAGTGGGTTCAGTGTGAGCCTGGGTCGTGTACACAGTGGGTTCAGTGTGAGCCTGGGTCGTGTACACAGTGGGTTCAGTGTGAGCCTGGGTCGTGGACACAGTGGGTTCAGTGTGAGCCTGGGTCGTGTACACAGTGGGTTCAGTGTGAGCCTGGGTCGTGTACACAGTGGGTTCAGTGTGAGCCTGGGTCGTGTACACAGTGGGTTCAGTGTGAGCCTGGGTCGTGTACACAGTGGGTTCAGTGTGAGCCTGGGTCGTGTACACAGTGGGTTCAGTGTGAGTCAGGTTCGTGAACACAGTGGGTTCAGTGTGAGCCTGGGTCGTGTACACAGTGGGTTCAGTGTGAGCCTGGGTCGTGGACACAGTGGGTTCAGTGTGAGCCTGGTCGTGTACACAGTGGGTTCAGTGTGAGCCTGGGTCGTGGACACAGTGGGTTCAGTGTGAGCCTGGGTCGTGTACACAGTGGGTTCAGTGTGAGCCTGGGTCGTGGACACAGTGGGTTCAGTGTGAGCCTGGGTCGTGTACACAGTGGGTTCAGTGTGAGCCTGGGTCGTGTACACAGTGGGTTCAGTGTGAGTCTGGGTCGTGGACACAGTGGGTTCAGTGTGAGCCTGGGTCGTGGACACAGTGGGTTCAGTGTGAGCCTGGGTCGTGTACACAGTGGGTTCAGTGTGAGCCTGGGTCGTGTACACAGTGGGTTCAGTGTGAGCCTGGGTCGTGGACACAGTGGGTTCAGTGTGAGCCTGGGTCGTGTACACAGTGGGTTCAGTGTGAGCCTGGGTCGTGGACACAGTGGGTTCAGTGTGAGCCTGGGTCGTGGACACAGTGGGTTCAGTGTGAGCCTGGGTCGTGTACACAGTGGGTTCAGTGTGAGCCTGGGTCGTGTACACAGTGGGTTCAGTGTGAGTCTGGGTCGTGTACACAGTGGGTTCAGTGTGAGCCTGGGTCGTGTACACAGTGGGTTCAGTGTGAGCCTGGGTCGTGTACACAGTGGGTTCAGTGTGAGCCTGGGTCGTGTACACAGTGGGTTCAGTGTGAGCCTGGGTCGTGGACACAGTGGGTTCAGTGTGAGCCTGGGTCGTGTACACAGTGGGTTCAGTGTGAGCCTGGGTCGTGTACACAGTGGGTTCAGTGTGAGCCTGGGTCGTGTACACAGTGGGTTCAGTGTGAGTCAGGGTCGTGTACACAGTGGGTTCAGTGTGAGTCTGGGTCGTGGACACAGTGGGTTCAGTGTGAGTCTGGGTCGTGTACACAGTGGGTTCAGTGTGAGTCTGGGTCGTGTACACAGTGGGTTCAGTGTGAGCCTGGGTCGTGTACACAGTGGGTTCAGTGTGAGCCTGGGTCGTGTACACAGTGGGTTCAGTGTGAGTCTGGGTCGTGGACACAGTGGGTTCAGTGTGAGTCTGGGTCGTGTACACAGTGGGTTCAGTGTGAGCCTGGGTCGTGTACACAGTGGGTTCAGTGTGAGCCTGGGTCGTGTACACAGTGGGTTCAGTGTGAGCCTGGGTCGTGTACACAGTGGGTTCAGTGTGAGCCTGGGTCGTGGACACAGTGGGTTCAGTGTGAGCCTGGGTCGTGTACACAGTGGGTTCAGTGTGAGTCAGGGTCGTGGACACAGTGGGTTCAGTGTGAGCCTGGGTCGTGTACACAGTGGGTTCAGTGTGAGCCTGGGTCGTGTACACAGTGGGTTCAGTGTGAGCCTGGGTCGTGTACACAGTGGGTTCAGTGTGAGCCTGGGTCGTGTACACAGTGGGTTCAGTGTGAGCCTGGGTCGTGTACACAGTGGGTTCAGTGTGAGCCTGGGTCGTGTACACAGTGGGTTCAGTGTGAGCCTGGGTCGTGTACACAGTGGGTTCAGTGTGAGCCTGGGTCGTGTACACAGTGGGTTCAGTGTGAGTCTGGGTCGTGTACACAGTGGGTTCAGTGTGAGCCTGGGTCGTGTACACAGTGGGTTCAGTGTGAGCCTGGGTCGTGTACACAGTGGGTTCAGTGTGAGCCTGGGTCGTGTACACAGTGGGTTCAGTGTGAGCCTGGGTCGTGTACACAGTGGGTTCAGTGTGAGTCTGGGTCGTGTACACAGTGGGTTCAGTGTGAGCCTGGGTCGTGTACACAGTGGGTTCAGTGTGAGCCTGGGTCGTGTACACAGTGGGTTCAGTGTGAGCCTGGGTCGTGTACACAGTGGGTTCAGTGTGAGCCTGGGTCGTGTACACAGTGGGTTCAGTGTGAGCCTGGGTCGTGTACACAGTGGGTTCAGTGTGAGCCTGGGTCATGTACACAGTGGGTTCAGTGTGAGTCTGGGTCGTGTACACAGTGGGTTCAGTGTGAGTCTGGGTCGTGTACACAGTGGGTTCAGTGTGAGCCTGGGTCGTGTACACAGTGGGTTCAGTGTGAGCCTGGGTCGTGGACACAGTGGGTTCAGTGTGAGCCTGGGTCGTGTACACAGTGGGTTCAGTGTGAGTCTGGGTCGTGTACACAGTGGGTTCAGTGTGAGCCTGGGTCGTGTACACAGTGGGTTCAGTGTGAGCCTGGGTCGTGGACACAGTGGGTTCAGTGTGAGCCTGGGTCGTGTACACAGTGGGTTCAGTGTGAGTCTGGGTCGTGTACACAGTGGGTTCAGTGTGAGCCTGGGTCGTGGACACAGTGGGTTCAGTGTGAGTCTGGGTCGTGTACACAGTGGGTTCAGTGTGAGTCTGGGTCGTGTACACAGTGGGTTCAGTGTGAGCCTGGGTCGTGTACACAGTGGGTTCAGTGTGAGCCTGGGTCGTGTACACAGTGGGTTCAGTGTGAGTCTGGGTCGTGTACACAGTGGGTTCAGTGTGAGTCTGGGTCGTGTACACAGTGGGTTCAGTGTGAGCCTGGGTCGTGTACACAGTGGGTTCAGTGTGAGTCTGGGTCGTGGACACAGTGGGTTCAGTGTGAGTCAGGGTCGTGTACACAGTGGGTTCAGTGTGAGTCTGGGTCGTGTACACAGTGGGTTCAGTGTGAGCCTGGGTCGTGTACACAGTGGGTTCAGTGTGAGCCTGAGTTGTGGACACAGTGGGTTCAGTGTGAGCCTGAGTTGTGGACACAGTGGGTTCAGTGTGAGCCTGGGTCGTGTACACAGTGGGTTCAGTGTGAGCCTGGGTCGTGTACACAGTGGGTTCAGTGTGAGTCTGGGTCGTGGACACAGTGGGTTCAGTGTGAGTCTGGGTCGTGTACACAGTGGGTTCAGTGTGAGCCTGGGTCGTGTACACAGTGGGTTCAGTGTCAATCTGGGTCGTGGACACAGTGGGTTCAGTGTGAGCCTGGGTCGTGTACACAGTGGGTTCAGTGTGAGCCTGGGTCGTGTACACAGTGGGTTCAGTGAGAGCCTGGGTCGTGGACACAATGGGTTCAGTGTGAGTCTGGCTCGTGTACACAGTGGGTTCAGTGTGAGCCTGGGTCGTGTACACAGTGGGTTCAGTGTGAGCCTGGGTCGTGTACACAGTGGGTTCAGTGTGAGCCTGGGTCGTGTACACAGTGGTTGCAGTTTGAGTCTGGGTCGTGGACACAATGGGTTCAGTGTGAGCCTGGGTCGTGTACACAGTGGGTTCAGTGTTAGCCTGGGTCGTGTACACAGTGGGTTCAGTGTGAGCCTGGGTCGTGGACACAGTGGGTTCAGTGTGAGCCTGGGTCGTGGACACAGTGGGTTCAGTGTGAGCCTGGGTCGTGGACACAGTGGGTTCAGTGTGAGCCTGGGTCGTGGACACAGTGGGTTCAGTGTGAGCCTGGGTCGTGGACACAGTGGGTTCAGTGTGAGCCTGGGTCGTGGACACAGTGGGTTCAGTGTGATCCTGGGTCGTGTACACAGTGGGTTCAGTGTGAGCCTGGGTCGTGTACACAGTGGGTTCAGTGTGAGTCTGGGTCGTTGACACAGTGGGTTCAGTGTGAGCCTGGGTCGTGTACACAGTGGGTTCAGTGTGAGCCTGGGTCGTGTACACAGTGGGTTCAGTGTGAGCCTGGGTCGTGTACACAGTGGGTTCAGTGTGAGCCTGGGTCGTGTACACAGTGGGTTCAGTGTGAGCCTGGGTCGTGTACACAGTGGGTTCAGTGTGAGCCTGGGTCGTGTACACAGTGGGTTCAGTGTGAGTCTGGGTCGTGTACACAGTGGGTTCAGTGTGAGCCTGGGTCGTGTACACAGTGGGTTCAGTGTGAGCCTGGGTCGTGTACACAGTGGGTTGTGTGAGCCTGGGTCGTGTACACAGTGGGTTGTGTGAGTCTGGGTCGTGTACACAGTGGGTTCAGTGTGAGCCTGGGTCGTGTACACAGTGGGTTCAGTGTGAGCCTGAGTTGTGGACACAGTGGGTTCAGTGTGAGCCTGGGTCGTGTACACAGTGGGTTCAGTGTGAGCCTGGGTCGTGTACAGTGGGTTCAGTGTGAGCCTGGGTCGTGTACACAGTGGGTTCAGTGTGAGCCTGGGTCGTGTACACAGTGGGTTCAGTGTGAGTCTGGGTCGTGGACACAGTGGGTTCAGTGTGAGCCTGGGTCGTGGACACAGTGGGTTCAGTGTGAGCCTGGGTCGTGGACACAGTGGGTTCAGTGTGAGCCTGGGTCGTGGACACAGTGGGTTCAGTGTGAGCCTGGGTCGTGGACACAGTGGGTTCAGTGTGAGCCTGGGTCGTGGACACAGTGGGTTCAGTGTGAGCCTGGGTCGTGGACACAGTGGGTTCAGTGTGAGCCTGGGTCGTGGACACAGTGGGTTCAGTGTGAGCCTGGGTCGTGTACACAGTGGGTTCAGTGTGAGCCTGGGTCGTGGACACACTAGGTTCAGTGTGAGCCTGGGTCGTGTACACAGTGGGTTCAGTGTGAGCATGGGTCGTGTACAGAGTGGGTTCAGTGTGAGCCTGGGTCGTGTACACAGTGGGTTCAGTGTGAGCCTGGGTCGTGTACACAGTGGGTTCAGTGTGAGCCTGGGTCGTGTACACAGTGGGTTCAGTGTGAGCCTGGGTCGTGTACACAGTGGGTTCAGTGTGAGCCTGGGTCGTGTACACAGTGGTTTCAGTGTGAGCCTGGGTCGTGTACACAGTGGGTTCAGTGTGAGTCTGGGTCGTGTACACAGTGGGTTCAGTGTGAGCCTGGGTCGTGTACACAGTGGGTTCAGTGTGAGTCTGGGTCGTGTACACAGTGGGTTCAGTGTGAGCCTGGGTCGTGTACACAGTGGGTTCAGTGTGAGTCTGGGTCGTGTACACAGTGGGTTCAGTGTGAGTCTGGGTCGTGTACACAGTGGGTTCAGTGTGAGCCTGGGTCGTGGACACAGTGGGTTCAGTGTGAGCCTGGGTCGTGTACACAGTGGGTTCAGTGTGAGTCTGGGTCGTGTACACAGTGGGTTCAGTGTGAGCCTGGGTCGTGTACACAGTGGGTTCAGTGTGAGCCTGGGTCGTGGACACAGTGGGTTCAGTGTGAGCCTGGGTCGTGGACACAGTGGGTTCAGTGTGAGCCTGGGTCGTGGACACAGTGGGTTCAGTGTGAGCCTGGGTCGTGGACACAGTGGGTTCAGTGTGAGTCTGGGTCGTGTACACAGTGGGTTCAGTGTGAGCCTGGGTCGTGGACACAGTGGGTTCAGTGTGAGCCTGGGTCGTGTACACAGTGGGTTCAGTGTGAGTCTGGGTCGTGGACACAGTGGGTTCAGTGTGAGCCTGGGTCGTGTACACAGTGGGTTCAGTGTGAGCCTGGGTCGTGGACACAGTGGGTTCAGTGTGAGCCTGGGTCGTGTACACAGTGGGTTCAGTGTGAGCCTGGGTCGTGGACACAGTGGGTTCAGTGTGAGCCTGGGTCGTGTACACAGTGGGTTCAGTGTGAGCCTGGGTCGTGTACACAGTGGGTTCAGTGTGAGCCTGGGTCGTGTACACAGTGGGTTCAGAGTGAGCCTGGGTTGTGGACACAGTAGGTCCAGTGTGAGCCTGGGTCGTGTACACAGTGGGTTCAGTGTGACCCTGGGTCGTGTATACAGTGGGTTCAGTGTGAGCCTGGGTCATGTACACAGTGGGTTCAGTGTGAGCCTGGGTCGTGTACACAGTGGGTTGTGTGAGCCTGGGTCGTGTACACAGTGGGTTCAGTGTGAGCCTGGGTCGTGGACACAGTGGGTTCAGTGTGAGCCTGGGTCGTGTACACAGTGGGTTCAGTGTGAGCCTGGGTCGTGGACACAGTGGGTTCAGTGTGAGCCTGGGTCGTGGACACAGTGGGTTCAGTGTGAGTCTGGGTCGTGTACACAGTGGGTTCAGTGTGAGCCTGGGTCGTGTACACAGTGGGTTCAGTGTGAGCCTGGGTCGTGTACACAGTGGGTTCAGTGTGAGTCTGGGTCTTGTACACAGTGGGTTCAGTGTGAGCCTGGGTCGTGTACACAGTGGGTTCAGTGTGAGCCTGGGTCGTGTACACAGTGGGTTCAGTGTGAGTCTGGGTCGTGTACACAGTGGGTTCAGTGTGAGCCTGGGTCGTGTACACAGTGGGTTCAGTGTGAGCCTGGGTCGTGGACACAGTGGGTTCAGTGTGAGCCTGGGTCGTGGACACAGTGGGTTCAGTGTGAGCCTGGGTCGTGTACACAGTGGGTTCAGTGTGAGCCTGGGTCGTGTACACAGTGGGTTCAGTGTGAGTCTGGGTCGTGGACACAGTGGGTTCAGTGTGAGCCTGGGTCGTGTACACAGTGGGTTCAGTGTGAGTCTGGGTCGTGTACGCAGTGGGTTCAGTGTGAGCCTGGTTCGTGTACGCAGTGGGTTCAGTGTGAGCCAGGGTCGTGGACACAGTGGGTTCGGTGTGAGCCTGGGTCATGTACATAGTGGGTTCAGTGTGAGCCTGGGTCGTGTACACAGTGGGTTCAGTGTGAGCCTGGGTCGTGTACACAGTGGGTTCAGTGTGAGCCTGGGTCGTGTACACAGTGGGTTCGGTATGACCCTGGGTCGTGGACACAGTGGGTTCAGTGTGAGCCTGGGTCGTGTACACAGTGGGTTCAGTGTGAGCCTGGGTCGTGTACACAGTGGGTTCAGTGTGAGCCTGGGTCGTGTACACAGTGGGTTCAGTGTGAGCCTGGGTCGTGTACACAGTGGGTTCAGTGTGAGCCTGGGTCGTGTACACAGTGGGTTCAGTGTGAGCCTGGGTCGTGTACACAGTGGGTTCGGTATGACCCTGGGTCGTGTACACAGTGGGTTCAGTGTGAGCCTGGGTCGTGTACACAGTGGGTTCAGTGTGAGCCTGGGTCGTGTACACAGTAGGTTCAGTGTGAGTCTGGGTCGTGTACACAGTGGGTTCAGTGTGAGCCTGGGTCGTGTACACAGTGGGTTCAGTGTGAGCTGGGTCGTGTACACAGTGGGTTCAGTGTGAGCCTGGGTCGTGTACACAGTGGGTTCAGTGTGAGCCTGGGTCGTGTACACAGTGGGTTCAGTGTGAGCCTGGGTCGTGGACACAGTGGGTTCAGTGTGAGCCTGGGTCGTGTACACAGTGGGTTCAGTGTGAGCCTGGGTCGTGTACACAGTGGGTTCAGTGTGAGTCTGGGTCGTGTACACAGTGGGTTCAGTGTGAGTCCTGGGTCGTGTACACAGTGGGTTCAGTGTGAGCCTGGGTCGTGTACACAGTGGGTTCAGTGTGAGCCTGGGTCGTGTACACAGTGGGTTCAGTGTGAGTCTGGGTCGTGTACACAGTGGGTTCAGTGTGAGCCTGGGTCGTGTACACAGTGGGTTCAGTGTGAGCCTGGGTCGTGTACACAGTGGGTTCAGTGTGAGTCTGGGTCGTGTACACAGTGGGTTCAGTGTGAGCCTGGGTCGTGGACACAGTGGGTTCAGTGTGAGCCTGGGTCGTGTACACAGTGGGTTCAGTGTGAGTCTGGGTCGTGTACACAGTGGGTTCAGTGTGAGCCTGGGTCGTGTACACAGTGGGTTCAGTGTGAGCCTGGGTCGTGGACACAGTGGGTTCAGTGTGAGCCTGGGTCGTGGACACAGTGGGTTCAGTGTGAGCCTGGGTCGTGTACACAGTGGGTTCAGTGTGAGCCTGGGTCGTGTACACAGTGGGTTCAGTGTGAGCCTGGGTCGTGGACACAGTGGGTTCAGTGTGAGCCTGGGTCGTGTACACAGTGGGTTCAGTGTGAGCCTGGGTCGTGTACACAGTGGGTTCAGTGTGAGCCTGGGTCGTGTACACAGTGGGTTCAGTGTGAGTCAGGGTCGTGTACACAGTGGGTTCAGTGTGAGCCTGGGTCGTGTACACAGTGGGTTCAGTGTGAGCCTGGGTCGTGTACACAGTGGGTTCAGTGTGAGCCTGGGTCGTGGACACAGTGGGTTCAGTGTGAGTCTGGGTCGTGTACACAGTGGGTTCAGTGTGAGCCTGGGTCGTGTACACAGTGGGTTCAGTGTGAGCCTGGGTCGTGTACACAGTGGGTTCAGTGTGAGCCTGGGTCGTGTACACAGTGGGTTCAGTGTGAGCCTGGGTCGTGTACACAGTGGGTTCAGTGTGAGCCTGGGTCGTGTACACAGTGGGTTCAGTGTGAGCCTGGGTCGTGGACACAGTGGGTTCAGTGTGAGTCTGGGTCGTGGACACAGTGGGTTCAGTGTGAGTCTGGGTCGTGTACACAGTGGGTTCAGTGTGAGCCTGGGTCGTGGACACAGTGGGTTCAGTGTGAGTCATGGTCATGTACACAGTGGGTTCAGTGTGAGCCTGGGTCGTGGACACAGTGGGTTCAGTGTGAGCCTGGGTCGTGTACACAGTGGGTTCAGTGTGAGCCTGGGTCGTGGACACAGTGGGTTCAGTGTGAGCCTGGGTCGTGTACACAGTGGGTTCAGTGTGAGCCTGGGTCGTGGACACAGTGGGTTCAGTGTGAGCCTGGGTCGTGTACACAGTGGGTTCAGTGTGAGCCTGGGTCGTGTACACAGTGGGTTCAGTGTGAGCCTGGGTCGTGTACACAGTGGGTTCAGTGTGAGCCTGGGTCGTGGACACAGTGGGTTCAGTGTGAGCCTGGGTCGTGGACACAGTGGGTTCAGTGTGAGCATGGGTCGTGTACACAGTGGGTTCAGTGTGAGCCTGGGTCGTGTACACAGTGGGTTCAGTGTGAGCCTGGGTCGTGTACACAGTGGGTTCAGTGTGAGCCTGGGTCGTGGACACAGTGGGTTCAGTGTGAGCCTGGGTCGTGTACACAGTGGGTTCAGTGTGAGCCTGGGTCGTGCACACAGTGGGTTCAGTGTGAGCATGGGTCGTGTACACAGTGGGTTCAGTGTGAGTCTGGGTCGTGTACACAGTGGGTTCAGTGTGAGCCTGGGTCGTGTACACAGTGGGTTCAGTGTGAGCCTGGGTCGTGGACACAGTGGGTTCAGTGTGAGCCTGGGTCGTGTACACAGTGGGTTCAGTGTGAGCCTGGGTCGTGGACACAGTGGGTTCAGTGTGAGCCTGGGTCGTGTACACAGTGGGTTCAGTGTGAGTCTGGGTCGTGGACACAGTGGGTTCAGTGTGAGCCTGGGTCGTGGACACAGTGGGTTCAGTGTGAGCCTGGGTCGTGTACACAGTGGGTTCAGTGTGAGCCTGGGTCGTGTACACAGTGGGTTCAGTGTGAGCCTGGGTCGTGTACACAGTGGGTTCAGTGTGAGTCTGGGTCGTGTACACAGTGGGTTCAGTGTGAGTCTGGGTCGTGTACACAGTGGGTTCAGTGTGAGTCTGGGTCGTGGACACAGTGGGTTCAGTGTGAGCCTGGGTCGTGTACACAGTGGGTTCAGTGTGAGCCTGGGTCGTGTACACAGTGGGTTCAGTGTGAGCCTGGGTCGTGGACACAGTGGGTTCAGTGTGAGTCTGGGTCGTGGACACAGTGGGTTCAGTGTGAGCCTGGGTCGTGGACACAGTGGGTTCAGTGTGAGCCTGGGTCGTGGACACAGTGGGTTCAGTGTGAGCCTGGGTCGTGGACACAGTGGGTTCAGTGTGAGCCTGGGTCGTGTACACAGTGGGTTCAGTGTGAGCCTGGGTCGTGGACACAGTGGGTTCAGTGTGAGCCTGGGTCGTGGACACAGTGGGTTCAGTGTGAGCCTGGGTCGTGTACACAGTGGGTTCAGTGTGAGCCTGGGTCGTGTACACAGTGGGTTCAGTGTGAGCCTGGGTCGTGTACACAGTGGGTTCAGTGTGAGTCTGGGTCGTGTACACAGTGGGTTCAGTGTGAGCCTGGGTCGTGTACACAGTGGGTTCAGTGTGAGCCTGGGTCGTGTACACAGTGGGTTCAGTGTGAGCCTGGGTCGTGTACACAGTGGGTTCAGTGTGAGCCTGGGTCGTGTACACAGTGGGTTCAGTGTGAGCCTGGGTCGTGTACACAGTGGGTTCAGTGTGAGTCTGGGTCGTGGACACAGTGGGTTCAGTGTGAGCCTGGGTCGTGTACACAGTGGGTTCAGTGTGAGCCTGGGTCGTGTACACAGTGGGTTCAGTGTGAGTCTGGGTCGTGTACACAGTGGGTTCAGTGTGAGCCTGGGTCGTGTACACAGTGGGTTCAGTGTGAGTCTGGGTCGTGGACACAGTGGGTTCAGTGTGAGCCTGGGTCGTGTACACAGTGGGTTCAGTGTGAGCCTGGGTCGTGTACACAGTGGGTTCAGTGTGAGCCTGGGTCGTGGACACAGTGGGTTCAGTGTGAGCCTGGGTCGTGGACACAGTGGGTTCAGTGTGAGCCTGGGTCGTGTACACAGTGGGTTCAGTGTGAGCCTGGGTCGTGGACACAATGGGTTCAGTGTGAGTCAGGGTCGTGTACACAGTGGGTTCAGTGTGAGCCTGGGTCGTGGACACAATGGGTTCAGCGTGAGCCTGGGTCGTGTACACAGTGGGTTCAGTGTGAGCCTGGGTCGTGGACACAGTGGGTTCAGTGTGAGACTGGGTCGTGGACACAGTGGGTTCAGTGTGAGCATGGGTCGTGTACACAGTGGGTTCAGTGTGAGCCTGGGTCGTGTACACAGTGGGTTCAGTGTGAGCCTGGGTCGTGTACACAGTGGGTTCAGTGTGAGCCTGGGTCGTGGACACAGTGGGTTCAGTGTGAGCCTGGGTCGTGTACACAGTGGGTTCAGTGTGAGCCTGGGTCGTGGACACAGTGGGTTCAGTGTGAGCCTGGGTCGTGTACGCAGTGGGTTCAGTGTGAGCCTGGGTCGTGGACACAGTGGGTTCAGTGTGAGCCTGGGTCGTGTACACAGTGGGTTCAGTGTGAGCCTGGGTCGTGTACACAGTGGGTTCAGTGTGAGTCTGGGTCGTGTACACAGTGGGTTCAGTGTGAGCCTGGGTCGTGTACACAGTGGGTTCAGTGTGAGCCTGGGTCGTGTACACAGTGGGTTCAGTGTGAGCCTGGGTCGTGTACACAGTGGGTTCAGTGTGAGCCTGGGTCGTGTACACAGTGGGTTCAGTGTGAGCCTGGGTCGTGTACACAGTGGGTTCAGTGTGAGCCTGGGTCGTGTACACAGTGGGTTCAGTGTGAGCCTGGGTCGTGTACACAGTGGGTTCAGTGTGAGCCTGGGTCGTGTACACAGTGGGTTCAGTGTGAGCCTGGGTCGTGTACACAGTGGGTTCAGTGTGAGTCTGGGTCGTGTACACAGTGGGTTCAGTGTGAGCCTGGGTCGTGTACACAGTGGGTTCAGTGTGAGCCTGGGTCGTGTACACAGTGGGTTCAGTGTGAGCCTGGGTCGTGTACACAGTGGGTTCAGTGTGAGACTGGGTCGTGTACACAGTGGGTTCAGTGTGAGCCTGGGTCGTGGACACAGTGGGTTCAGTGTGAGCCTGGGTCGTGTACACAGTGGGTTCAGTGTGAGTCTGGGTCGTGTACACAGTGGGTTCAGTGTGAGCCTGGGTCGTGGACACAGTGGGTTCAGTGTGAGCCTGGGTCGTGTACACAGTGGGTTCAGTGTGAGCCTGGGTCGTGGACACAGTGGGTTCAGTGTGAGCCTGGGTCGTGTACACAGTGGGTTCAGTGTGAGCCTGGGTCGTGTACACAGTGGGTTCAGTGTGAGCCTGGGTCGTGTACACAGTGGGTTCAGTGTGAGCCTGGGTCGTGTACACAGTGGGTTCAGTGTGAGCCTGGGTCGTGTACACAGTGGGTTCAGTGTGAGCCTGGGTCGTGTACACAGTGGGTTCAGTGTGAGTCTGGGTCGTGTACACAGTGGGTTCAGTGTGAGCCTGGGTCGTGTACACAGTGGGTTCAGTGTGAGCCTGGGTCGTGTACACAGTGGGTTCAGTGTGAGCCTGGGTCGTGTACACAGTGGGTTCAGTGTGAGCCTGGGTCGTGTACACAGTGGGTTCAGTGTGAGCCTGGGTCGTGTACACAGTGGGTTCAGTGTGAGCCTGGGTCGTGTACACAGTGGGTTCAGTGTGAGCCTGGGTCGTGTACACAGTGGGTTCAGTGTGAGCCTGGGTCGTGTACACAGTGGGTTCAGTGTGAGCCTGGGTCGTGTACACAGTGGGTTCAGTGTGAGCCTGGGTCGTGTACACAGTGGGTTCAGTGTGAGCCTGGGTCGTGTACACAGTGGGTTCAGTGTGAGCCTGGGTCGTGTACACAGTGGGTTCAGTGTGAGCCTGGGTCGTGTACACAGTGGGTTCAGTGTGAGCCTGGGTCGTGTACACAGTGGGTTCAGTGTGAGCCTGGGTCGTGTACACAGTGGGTTCAGTGTGAGCCTGGGTCGTGGACACAGTGGGTTCAGTGTGAGCCTGGGTCGTGTACACAGTGGGTTCAGTGTGAGCCTGGGTCGTGGACACAGTGGGTTCAGTGTGAGCCTGGGTCGTGGACACAGTGGGTTCAGTGTGAGCCTGGGTCGTGGACACAGTGGGTTCAGTGTGAGCCTGGGTCGTGTACACAGTGGGTTCAGTGTGAGCCTGGGTCGTGGACACAGTGGGTTCAGTGTGAGCCTGGGTCGTGTACACAGTGGGTTCAGTGTGAGTCTGGGTCGTGGACACAGTGGGTTCAGTGTGAGCCTGGGTCGTGTACACAGTGGGTTCAGTGTGAGTCTGGGTCGTGTACACAGTGGGTTCAGTGTGAGCCTGGGTCGTGGACACAGTGGGTTCAGTGTGAGCCTGGGTCGTGGACACAGTGGGTTCAGTGTGAGCCTGGGTCGTGTACACAGTGGGTTCAGTGTGAGCCTGGGTCGTGTACACAGTGGGTTCAGTGTGAGCCTGGGTCGTGTACACAGTGGGTTCAGTGTGAGCCTGGGTCGTGTACACAGTGGGTTCAGTGTGAGCCTGGGTCGTGTACACAGTGGGATCAGTGTGAGCCTGGGTCGTGTACACAGTGGGTTCAGTGTGAGCCTGGGTCGTGTACACAGTGGGTTCAGTGTGAGTCTGGGTCGTGGACACAGTGGGTTCAGTGTGAGCCTGGGTCGTGTACACAGTGGGTTCAGTGTGAGCCTGGGTCGTGTACACAGTGGGTTCAGTGTGAGCCTGGGTCGTGTACACAGTGGGTTCAGTGTGAGCCTGGGTCGTGGACACAGTGGGTTCAGTGTGAGCCTGGGTCGTGTACACAGTGGGTTCAGTGTGAGCCTGGGTCGTGGACACAATGGGTTCAGTGTGAGCCTGGGTCGTGTACACAGTGGGTTCAGTGTGAGCCTGGGTCGTGTACACAGTGGGTTCAGTGTGAGCCTGGGTCGTGTACACAGTGGGTTCAGTGTGAGCCTGGGTCGTGTACACAGTGGGTTCAGTGTGAGCCTGGGTCGTGGACACAGTGGGTTCAGTGTGAGCCTGGGTCGTGGACACAGTGGGTTCAGTGTGAGCCTGGGTCGTGTACACAGTGGGTTCAGTGTGAGCCTGGGTCGTGTACACAGTGGGTTCAGTGTGAGTCTGGGTCGTGTACACAGTGGGTTCAGTGTGAGCCTGGGTCGTGTACACAGTGGGTTCAGTGTGAGTCTGGGTCGTGTACACAGTGGGTTCAGTGTGAGCCTGGGTCGTGTACACAGTGGGTTCAGTGTGAGCCTGGGTCGTGGACACAGTGGGTTCAGTGTGAGCCTGGGTCGTGTACACAGTGGGTTCAGTGTGAGCCTGGGTCGTGGACACAGTGGGTTCAGTGTGAGTCTGGGTCGTGTACACAGTGGGTTCAGTGTGAGTCTGGGTCGTGTACACAGTGGGTTCAGTGTGAGCCTGGGTCGTGGACACAGTGGGTTCAGTGTGAGTCTGGGTCGTGGACACAGTGGGTTCAGTGTGAGCCTGGGTCGTGTACACAGTGGGTTCAGTGTGAGCCTGGGTCGTGTACACAGTGGGTTCAGTGTGAGCCTGGGTCGTGGACACAGTGGGTTCAGTGTGAGCCTGGGTCGTGTACACAGTGGGTTCAGTGTGAGCCTGGGTCGTGTACACAGTGGGTTCAGTGTGAGCCTGGGTCGTGTACACAGTGGGTTCAGTGTGAGCCTGGGTCGTGTACACAGTGGGTTCAGTGTGAGTCTGGGTCGTGTACACAGTGGGTTCAGTGTGAGTCTGGGTCGTGTACACAGTGGGTTCAGTGTGAGCCTGGGTCGTGTACACAGTGGGTTCAGTGTGAGCCTGGGTCGTGTACACAGTGGGTTCAGTGTGAGCCTGGGTCGTGTACACAGTGGGTTCAGTGTGAGCCTGGGTCGTGGACACAGTGGGTTCAGTGTGAGCCTGGGTCGTGTACACAGTGGGTTCAGTGTGAGCCTGGGTCGTGGACACAGTGGGTTCAGTGTGAGTCTGGGTCGTGTACACAGTGGGTTCAGTGTGAGTCTGGGTCGTGGACACAGTGGGTTCAGTGTGAGCCTGGGTCGTGTACACAGTGGGTTCAGTGTGAGCATGGGTCGTGTACACAGTGGGTTCAGTGTGAGCCTGGGTCGTGTACACAGTGGGATCAGTGTGAGCCTGGGTCGTGTACACAGTGGGTTCAGTGTGAGCCTGGGTCGTGTACACAGTGGGTTCAGTGTGAGCCTGGGTCGTGTACACAGTGGGTTCAGTGTGAGCCTGGGTCGTGTACACAGTGGGTTCAGTGTGAGCCTGGGTCGTGTACACAGTGGGTTCAGTGTGAGTCTGGGTCGTGTACACAGTGGGTTCAGTGTGAGCCTGGGTCGTGTACACAGTGGGTTCAGTGTGAGCCTGGGTCGTGTACGCAGTGGGTTCAGTGTGAGCCTGGGTCGTGTACAGTGGGTTCAGTGTGAGCCTGGGTCGTGAACACAGTGGGTTGTGTGAGTCTGGGTCGTGGACACAGTGGGTTCAGTGTGAGCCTGGGTCGTGTACACAGTGGGTTCAGTGTGAGCCTGGGTCGTGTACACAGTGGGTTCAGTGTGAGCCTGGGTCGTGTACACAGTGGGATCAGTGTGAGCCTGGGTCGTGTACACAGTGGGTTCAGTGTGAGCCTGGGTCGTGTACACAGTGGGTTCAGTGTGAGCCTGGGTCGTGGACACAATGGGTTCAGTGTGAGCCTGGGTCGTGTACACAGTGGGTTCAGTGTGAGCCTGGGTCGTGGACACAATGGGTTCAGTGTGAGCCTGGGTCGTGTACACAGTGGGTTCAGTGTGAGCCTGGGTCGTGGACACAGTGGGTTCAGTGTGAGCCTGGGTCGTGGACACAGTGGGTTCAGTGTGAGCCTGGGTCGTGTACACAGTGGGTTCAGTGTGAGCCTGGGTCGTGTACACAGTGGGTTCAGTGTGAGCCTGGGTCGTGTACACAGTGGGTTCAGTGTGAGTCTGGGTCGTGTACACAGTGGGTTCAGTGTGAGCCTGGGTCATGTACACAGTGGGTTCAGTGTGAGCCTGGGTCGTGGACACAGTGGGTTCAGTGTGAGCCTGGGTCGTGTACACAGTGGGTTCAGTGTGAGCCTGGGTCGTGGACACAGTGGGTTCAGTGTGAGCCTGGGTCGTGGACACAGTGGGTTCAGTGTGAGCCTGGGTCGTGTACACAGTGGGTTCAGTGTGAGTCAGGGTCGTGCACACAGTGGGTTCAGTGTGAGTCTGGGTCGTGTACAGTGGGTTCAGTGTGAGCCTGGGTCGTGTACACAGTGGGTTCAGTGTGAGCCTGGGTCGTGTACACAGTGGGTTCAGTGTGAGCCTGGGTCGTGTACACAGTGGGTTCAGTGTGAGCCTGGGTCGTGTACACAGTGGGTTCAGTGTGAGTCTGGGTCGTGTACACAGTGGGTTCAGTGTGAGCCTGGGTCGTGGACACAGTGGGTTCAGTGTGAGCCTGGGTCGTGGACACAGTGGGTTCAGTGTGAGCCTGGGTCGTGTACACAGTGGGTTCAGTGTGAGCCTGGGTCGTGGACACAGTGGGTTCAGTGTGAGCCTGGGTCGTGTACACAGTGGGTTCAGTGTGAGTCTGGGTCGTGTACACAGTGGGTTCAGTGTGAGCCTGGGTCGTGTACACAGTGGGTTCAGTGTGAGCCTGGGTCGTGGACACAGTGGGTTCAGTGTGAGCCTGGGTCGTGTACACAGTGGGTTCAGTGTGAGCCTGGGTCGTGTACACAGTGGGTTCAGTGTGAGTCTGGGTCGTGTACACAGTGGGTTCAGTGTGAGCCTGGGTCGTGTACACAGTGGGTTCAGTGTGAGCCTGGGTCGTGTACACAGTGGGTTCAGTGTGAGCCTGGGACGTGTACACAGTGGGTTCAGTGTGAGCCTGGGTCGTGTACACAGTGGGTTCAGTGTGAGCCTGGGTCGTGTACACAGTGGGTTCAGTGTGAGCCTGGGTCGTGTACACAGTGGGTTCAGTGTGAGTCAGGGTCGTGTACCAAATGGGTTCAGTGTGAGCCTGGGTCGTGGACACAGTTGGTTCAGTGTGAGCCTGGGTCGTGGACACAGTGGGTTCAGTGTGAGCATGGGTCGTGTACACAGTGGGTTCAGTGTGAGCCTGGGTCGTGTACACAGTGGGTTCAGTGTGAGCCTGGGCCGTGTACACAGTGGGTTGTGTGAGTCTAGGTCGTGTACACAGTGGGTTCAGTGTGAGCCTGGGTCGTGTACACAGTGGGTTCAGTGTGAGCCTGGGTCGTGGACACAGTGGGTTCAGTGTGAGCCTGGGTCGTGTACACAGTGGGTTCAGTGTGAGCCTGGGTCGTGGACACAGTGGGTTCAGTGTGAGCCTGGGTCGTGGACACAGTGGGTTCAGTGTGAGCCTGGGTCGTGGACACAGTGGGTTCAGTGTGAGCCTGGGTCGTGTACACAGTGGGTTCAGTGTGAGCCTGGGTCGTGTACACAGTGGGTTCAGTGTGAGCCTGGGTCGTGGACACAGTGGGTTCAGTGTGAGCCTGGGTCGTGGACACAGTGGGTTCAGTGTGAGCCTGGGTCGTGTACACAGTGGGTTCAGTGTGAGCCTGGGTCGTGTACACAGTGGGTTCAGTGTGAGTCTGGGTCGTGTACACAGTGGGTTCAGTGTGAGCCTGGGTCGTGTACACAGTGGGTTCAGTGTGAGCCTGGGTCGTGTACACAGTGGGTTCAGTGTGAGTCTGGGTCGTGTACACAGTGGGTTCAGTGTGAGCCTGGGTCGTGTACACAGTGGGTTCAGTGTGAGTCCTGGGTCGTGTACACAGTGGGTTCAGTGTGAGCCTGGGTCGTGTACACAGTGGGTTCAGTGTGAGTCCTGGGTCGTGTACACAGTGGGTTCAGTGTGAGCCTGGGTCGTGTACACAGTGGGTTCAGTGTGAGCCTGGGTCGTGTACACAGTGGGTTCAGTGTGAGCCTGGGTCGTGTACACAGTGGGTTCAGTGTGAGCCTGGGTCGTGTACACAGTGGGTTCAGTGTGAGCCTGGGTCGTGTACACAGTGGGTTCAGTGTGAGTCTGGGTCGTGTACACAGTGGGTTCAGTGTGAGCCTGGGTCGTGTACACAGTGGGTTCAGTGTGAGCCTGGGTCGTGTACACAGTGGGTTCAGTGTGAGCCTGGGTCGTGTACAGTGGGTTCAGTGTGAGCCTGGGTCGTGGACACAGTGGGTTCAGTGTGAGTCTGGGTCGTGTACACAGTGGGTTCAGTGTGAGCCTGGGTCGTGTACACAGTGGGTTCAGTGTGAGCCTGGGTCGTGGACACAGTGGGTTCAGTGTGAGTCTGGGTCGTGTACACAGTGGGTTCAGTGTGAGCCTGGGTCGTGTACACAGTGGGTTCAGTGTGAGTCTGGGTCGTGTACACAGTGGGTTCAGTGTGAGCCTGGGTCGTGTACACAGTGGGTTCAGTGTGAGCCTGGGTCGTGTACACAGTGGGTTCAGTGTGAGCCTGGGTCGTGTACACAGTGGGTTCAGTGTGAGCCTGGGTCGTGTACACAGTGGGTTCAGTGTGAGTCTGGGTCGTGTACACAGTGGGTTCAGTGTGAGCCTGGGTCGTGTACACAGTGGGTTCAGTGTGAGCCTGGGTCGTGTACACAGTGGGTTCAGTGTGAGCCTGGGTCGTGTACACAGTGGGTTCAGTGTGAGCCTGGGTCGTGTACACAGTGGGTTCAGTGTGAGCCTGGGTCGTGTACACAGTGGGTTCAGTGTGAGTCTGGGTCGTGTACACAGTGGGTTCAGTGTGAGTCTGGGTCGTGTACACAGTGGGTTCAGTGTGAGCCTGGGTCGTGTACACAGTGGGTTCAGTGTGAGCCTGGGTCGTGTACACAGTGGGTTCAGTGTGAGCCTGGGTCGTGTACACAGTGGGTTCAGTGTGAGCCTGGGTCGTGGACACAGTGGGTTCAGTGTGAGCCTGGGTCGTGGACACAGTCGGTTCACTGTGAGCTTGGGTCATGTACGCAGTGGGTTCACTGTGGGCCTGGGTCGTGGACGCAGTGGGTTCAGTGTGAGCCTGGGTCGTGTACACAGTGGGTTCAGTGTGAGCATGGGTCGTGGACACAGTGGGTTCAGTGTGAGCCTGGGTCGTGTACACAGTGGGTTCAGTGTGAGCCTGGGTCGTGTACACAGTGGGTTCAGTGTGAGCCTGGGTCGTGTACACAGTGGGTTCAGTGTGAGTCTGGGTCGTGTACACAGTGGGTTCAGTGTGAGCCTGGGTCGTGTACAGAGTGGGTTCAGAGTGAGCCTGGGTCGTGTACACAGTGGGTTCAGAGTGAGTCTGGGTCGTGGACACAGTGGGTTCAGTGTGAGCCTGGGTCGTGTACACAGTGGGTTCAGTGTGAGTCTGGGTCGTGTACACAGTGGGTTCAGTGTGAGCCTGGGTCGTGTACACAGTGGGTTCAGTGTGAGTCTGGGTCGTGGACACAGTGGGTTCAGTGTGAGCCTGGGTCGTGTACACAGTGGGTTCAGTGTGAGCCTGGGTCGTGTACACAGTGGGTTCAGTGTGAGCCTGGGTCGTGTACACAGTGGGTTCAGTGTGAGTCTGGGTCGTGTACACAGTGGGTTCAGTGTGAGCCTGGGTCGTGTACACAGTGGGTTCAGTGTGAGTCCTGGGTCGTGTACACAGTGGGTTCAGTGTGAGCCTGGGTCGTGTACACAGTGGGTTCAGTGTGAGTCTGGGTCGTGTACACAGTGGGTTCAGTGTGAGCCTGGGTCGTGTACACAGTGGGTTCAGTGTGAGCCTGGGTCGTGTACACAGTGGGTTCAGTGTGAGCCTGGGTCGTGTACACAGTGGGTTCAGTGTGAGCCTGGGTCGTGTACACAGTGGGTTCAGTGTGAGCCTGGGTCGTGTACACAGTGGGTTCAGTGTGAGCATGGTTCGTGTACACAGTGGGTTCAGTGTGAGCCTGGGTCGTGGACACAGTGGGTTCAGTGTGAGCCTGGGTCGTGTACACAGTGGGTTCAGTGTGAGCCTGGGTCGTGTACACAGTGGGTTCAGTGTGAGCCTGGGTCGTGTACACAGTGGGTTCAGTGAGAGCCTGGGTCGTGTACACAGTGGGTTCAGTGTGAGTCTGGGTCGTGTACACAGTGGGTTCAGTGTGAGCCTGGGTCGTGGACACAGTGGGTTCAGTGTGAGCCTGGGTCGTGTACACAGTGGGTTCAGTGTGAGCCTGGGTCGTGTACACAGTGGGTTCAGTGTGAGCCTGGGTCGTGGACACAGTGGGTTCAGTGTGAGCCTGGGTCGTGTACACAGTGGGTTCAGTGTGAGCCTGGGTCGTGTACACAATGGGTTCAGTGTGAGCCTGGGTCGTGTACACAGTGGGTTCAGTGTGAGCCTGGGTCGTGTACACAGTGGGTTCAGTGTGAGCCTGGGTCGTGGACACAGTGGGTTCAGTGTGAGTCTGGGTCGTGTACACAGTGGGTTCAGTGTGAGCCTGGGTCGTGGACACAGTGGGTTCAGTGTGAGTCTGGGTCGTGTACACAGTGGGTTCAGTGTGAGCCTGGGTCGTGGACACAGTGGGTTCAGTGTGAGCCTGGGTCGTGTACACAGTGGGTTCAGTGTGAGCCTGGGTCGTGTACACAGTGGGTTCAGTGTGAGCCTGGGTCGTGTACACAGTGGGTTCAGTGTGAGCCTGGGTCGTGTACACAGTGGGTTCAGTGTGAGCCTGGGTCGTGTACACAGTGGGTTCAGTGTGAGCCTGGGTCGTGTACACAGTGGGTTCAGTGTGAGCCTGGGTCGTGTACACAGTGGGTTCAGTGTGAGCCTGGGTCGTGTACACAGTGGGTTCAGTGTGAGCCTGGGTCGTGTACACAGTGGGTTCAGTGTGAGCCTGGGTCGTGTACACAGTGGGTTCAGTGTGAGCCTGGGTCGTGTACACAGTGGGTTCAGTGTGAGCCTGGGTCGTGTACACAGTGGGTTCAGTGTGAGCCTGGGTCGTGTACACAGTGGGTTCAGTGTGAGCCTGGGTCGTGTACACAGTGGGTTCAGTGTGAGCCTGGGTCGTGTACACAGTGGGTTCAGTGTGAGCCTGGGTCGTGTACACAGTGGGTTCAGTGTGAGCCTGGGTCGTGGACACAGTGGGTTCAGTGTGAGCCTGGGTCGTGTACACAGTGGGTTCAGTGTGAGCCTGGGTCGTGTACACAGTGGGTTCAGTGTGAGCCTGGGTCGTGTACACAGTGGGTTCAGTGTGAGCCTGGGTCGTGTACACAGTGGGTTCAGTGTGAGCCTGGGTCGTGTACACAGTGGGTTCAGTGTGAGCCTGGGTCGTGTACACAGTGGGTAGAGTGTGAGTCTGGGTCGTGTACACAGTGGGTTCAGTGTGATTCTGGGTCGTGTACAGTGGGTTGTGTGAGCCTGGGTCGTGTACACAGTGGCTTAAGTGTGAGTCTGGGTCGTGGACACAGTGGGTTGTGTGATTCAGGGTCGTGTACACAGTGGGTTCAGTGTGAGCCTGGGTCGTGTACACAGTGGGTTCAGTGTGAGCCTGGGTCGTGTACACAGTGGGTTCAGTGTGAGCCTGGGTCGTGGACACAGTGGGTTCAGTGTGAGCCTGGGTCGTGGACACAGTGGGTTCAGTGTGAGCCTGGGTCGTGTACACAGTGGGTTCAGTGTGAGCCTGGGTCGTGGACACAGTGGGTTCAGTGTGAGCCTGGGTCGTGGACACAGTGGGTTCAGTGTGAGCCTGGGTCGTGTACACAGTGGGTTCAGTGTGAGCCTGGGTCGTGTACACAGTGGGTTCAGTGTGAGCCTGGGTCATGTACACAGTGGGTTCAGTGTGAGTCTGGGTCGTGTACACAGTGGGTTCAGTGTGAGTCTGGGTCGTGTACACAGTGGGTTCAGTGTGAGCCTGGGTCGTGGACACAGTGGGTTTAGTGTGAGTCTGGGTCGTGGACACAGTGGGTTCAGTGTGAGCCTGGGTCGTGTACACAGTGGGTTCAGTGTGAGTCAGGGTCGTGTACACAGTGGGTTCAGTGTGAGCCTGGGTCGTGTACACAGTGGGTTCAGTGTGAGCCTGGGTCGTGTACACAGTGGGTTCAGTGTGAGCCTGGGTCGTGTACACAGTGGGTTCAGTGTGAGCCTGGGTCGTGTACACAGTGGGTTCAGTGTGAGCCTGGGTCGTGTACACAGTGGGTTCAGTGTGAGTCTGGGTCGTGTACACAGTGGGTTCAGTGTGAGCCTGGGTCGTGTACACAGTGGGTTCAGTGTGAGCCTGGGTCGTGTACACAGTGGGTTCAGTGTGAGTCTGGGTCGTGCACACAGTGGGTTCAGTGTGAGTCCTGGGTCGTGTACACAGTGGGTTCAGTGTGAGTCTGGGTCGTGGACACAGTGGGTTCAGTGTGAGCCTGGGTCGTGTACACAGTGGGTTCAGTGTGAGCCTGGGTCGTGTACACAGTGGGTTCAGTGTGAGCCTGGGTCGTGTACACAGTGGGTTCAGTGTGAGCCTGGGTCGTGTACACAGTGTGTTCAGTGTGAGTCAGGGTCGTGTACAGAATGGGTTCAGTGTGAGCCTGGGTCGTGTACACAGTGGGTTCAGTGTGAGACTGGGTCGTGTACACAGTGGGTTCAGTGTGAGCCAGGGTCGTGTACACAGTGGGTTCAGTGTGAGCCTGGGTCGTGTACACAGTGGGTTCAGTGTGAGTCTGGGTCGTGTACACAGTGGGTTCAGTGTGAGCCTGGGTCGTGTACACAGTGGGTTCAGTGTGAGCCTGGGTCGTGTACACAGTGGGTTCAGTGTGAGCCTGGGTCGTGTACACAGTGGGTTCAGTGTGAGCCTGGGTCGTGTACACAGTGGGTTCAGTGTGAGTCTGGGTCGTGTACACAATGGGTTCAGTGTGAGCCTGGGTCGTGTACACAGTGGGTTCAGTGTGAGCCTGGGTCGTGTACACAGTGGGTTCAGTGTGAGCCTGGGTCGTGTACACAGTGGGTTCAGTGTGAGTCAGGGTCGTGTACACAGTGGGTTCAGTGTGAGCCTGGGTCGTGTACACAGTGGGTTCAGTGTGAGCCTGGGTCGTGTACACAGTGGGTTCAGTGTGAGCCTGGGTCGTGTACACAGTGGGTTCAGTGTGAGCCTGGGTCGTGTACACAGTGGGTTCAGTGTGAGTCTGGGTCGTGTACACAGTGGGTTCAGTGTGAGCCTGGGTCGTGTACACAGTGGGTTCAGTGTGAGCCTGGGTCGTGTACACAGTGGGTTCAGTGTGAGCCTGGGTCGTGTACACAGTGGGTTCAGTGTGAGCCTGGGTCGTGTACACAGTGGGTTCAGTGTGAGTCCTGGGTCGTGTACACAGTGGGTTCAGTGTGAGTCTGGGTCGTGTACACAGTGGGTTCAGTGTGAGCCTGGGTCGTGTACACAGTGGGTTCAGTGTGAGCCTGGGTCGTGTACACAGTGGGTTCAGTGTGAGCCTGGGTCGTGTACACAGTGGGTTCAGTGTGAGCCTGGGTCGTGGACACAGTGGGTTCAGTGTGAGCCTGGGTCGTGTACACAGTGGGTTCAGTGTGAGCCTGGGTCGTGTACACAGTGGGTTCAGTGTGAGCCTGGGTCGTGTACACAGTGGGTTCAGTGTGAGTCTGGGTCGTGTACACAGTGGGTTCAGTGTGAGTCTGGGTCGTGTACACAGTGGGTTCAGTGTGAGCCTGGGTCGTGTACACAGTGGGTTCAGTGTGAGCCTGGGTCGTGTACACAGTGGGTTCAGTGTGAGCCTGGGTCGTGTACACAGTGGGTTCAGTGTGAGCTGGGTCGTGTACACAGTGGGTTCAGTGTGAGCCTGGGTCGTGTACACAGTGGGTTCAGTGTGAGCCTGGGTCGTGTACACAGTGGGTTCAGTGTGAGCCTGGGTCGTGTACACAGTGGGTTCAGTGTGAGTCTGGGTCGTGTACACAGTGGGTTCAGTGTGAGCCTGGGTCGTGTACACAGTGGGTTCAGTGTGAGCCTGGGTCGTGTACACAGTGGGTTCAGTGTGAGCCTGGGTCGTGTACACAGTGGGTTCAGTGTGAGTCTGGGTCGTGTACACAGTGGGTTCAGTGTGAGACTGGGTCGTGTACACAGTGGGTTCAGTGTGAGTCTGGGTCGTGTACACAGTGGGTTCAGTGTGAGCCTGGGTCGTGTACACAGTGGGTTCAGTGTGAGCCTGGGTCGTGTACACAGTGGGTTCAGTGTGAGCCTGGGTCGTGGACACAGTGGGTTCAGTGTGAGTCTGGGTCGTGTACACAGTGGGTTCAGTGTGAGCCTGGGTCGTGTACACAGTGGGTTCAGTGTGAGCCTGGGTCGTGGACACAATGGGTTCAGTGTGAGTCTGGGTCGTGTACACAGTGGGTTCAGTGTGAGCCTGGGTCGTGTACGCAGTGGGTTCAGTGTGAGCCTGGGTCGTGTACACAGTGGGTTCAGTGTGAGCCTGGGTCGTGGACATAATGGGTTCAGTGTGAGCCTGGGTCGTGTACACAGTGGGTTCAGTGTGAGCCTGGGTCGTGTACACAGTGGGTTCAGTGTGAGCCTGGGTCGTGTACACAGTGGGTTCAGTGTGAGCCTGGGTCGTGTACACAGTGGGTTCAGTGTGAGTCTGGGTCGTGTACACAGTGGGTTCAGTGTGAGCCTGGGTCGTGTACACAGTGGGTTCAGTGTGAGTCTGGGTCGTGTACACAGTGGGTTCAGTGTGAGCCTGGGTCGTGTACACAGTGGGTTCAGTGTGAGCCTGGGTCGTGTACACAGTGGGTTCAGTGTGAGCCTGGGTCGTGTACACAGTGGGTTCAGTGTGAGCCTGGGTCGTGGACACAGTGGGTTCAGTGTGAGCCTGGGTCGTGTACACAGTGGGTTCAGTGTGAGCCTGGGTCGTGGACACAGTGGGTTCAGTGTGAGCCTGGGTCGTGTACACAGTGGGTTCAGTGTGAGCCTGGGTCGTGTACACAGTGGGTTCAGTGTGAGCCTGGGTCGTGTACACAGTGGGTTCAGTGTGAGCCTGGGTCGTGGACACAGTGGGTTCAGTGTGAGCCTGGGTCGTGTACACAGTGGGTTCAGTGTGAGCCTGGGTCGTGTACACAGTGGGTTCAGTGTGAGCCTGGGTCGTGTACACAGTGGGTTCAGTGTGAGTCTGGGTCGTGTACACAGTGGGTTCAGTGTGAGTCTGGGTCGTGTACACAGTGGGTTCAGTGTGAGCCTGGGTCGTGTACACAGTGGGTTCAGTGTGAGCCTGGGTCGTGTACACAGTGGGTTCAGTGTGAGCCTGGGTCGTGTACACAGTGGGTTCAGTGTGAGCCTGGGTCGTGTACACAGTGGGTTCAGTGTGAGTCTGGGTCGTGTACACAGTGGGTTCAGTGTGAGCCTGGGTCGTGTACACAGTGGGTTCAGTGTGAGCCTGGGTCGTGTACACAGTGGGTTCAGTGTGAGCCTGGGTCGTGTACACAGTGGGTTCAGTGTGAGCCTGGGTCGTGTACACAGTGGGTTCAGTGTGAGCCTGGGTCGTGTACACAGTGGGTTCAGTGTGAGCCTGGGTCGTGTACACAGTGGGTTCAGTGTGAGCCTGGGTCGTGTACACAGTGGGTTCAGTGTGAGTCTGGGTCGTGTACACAGTGGGTTCAGTGTGAGCCTGGGTCGTGTACACAGTGGGTTCAGTGTGAGTCAGGGTCGTGTACACAGTGGGTTCAGTGTGAGCCTGGGTCGTGGACACAGTGGGTTCAGTGTGAGCCTGGGTCGTGTACACAGTGGGTTCAGTGTGAGCCTGGGTCGTGTACACAGTGGGTTCAGTGTGAGCCTGGGTCGTGTACACAGTGGGTTCAGTGTGAGTCTGGGTCGTGTACACAGTGGGTTCAGTGTGAGTCTGGGTCGTGTACACAGTGGGTTCAGTGTGAGTCTGGGTCGTGTACACAGTGGGTTCAGTGTGAGCCTGGGTCGTGTACACAGTGGGTTCAGTGTGAGCCTGGGTCGTGGACACAGTGGGTTCAGTGTGAGTCTGGGTCGTGGACACAGTGGGTTCAGTGTGAGCCTGGGTCGTGGACACAGTGGGTTCAGTGTGAGCCTGGGTCGTGGACACAGTGGGTTCAGTGTGAGCCTGGGTCGTGGACACAGTGGGTTCAGTGTGAGCCTGGGTCGTGTACACAGTGGGTTCAGTGTGAGCCTGGGTCGTGTACACAGTGGGTTCAGTGTGAGTCTGGGTCGTGGACACAGTGGGTTCAGTGTGAGCCTGGGTCGTGGACACAGTGGGTTCAGTGTGAGCCTGGGTCGTGTACACAGTGGGTTCAGTGTGAGCCTGGGTCGTGTACACAGTGGGTTCAGTGTGAGCCTGGGTCGTGTACACAGTGGGTTCAGTGTGAGCCTGGGTCGTGTACACAATGGGTTCAGTGTGAGCCTGGGTCGTGTACACAGTGGGTTCAGTGTGAGTCAGGGTCGTGTACACAGTGGGTTCAGTGTGAGCCTGGGTCGTGTACACAGTGGGTTCAGTGTGAGCCTGGGTCGTGGACACAGTGGGTTCAGTGTGAGCCTGGGTCGTGTACACAGTGGGTTCAGTGTGAGCCTGGGTCGTGTACACAGTGGGTTCAGTGTGAGCCTGGGTCGTGTACACAGTGGGTTCAGTGTGAGCCTGGGTCGTGGACACAGTGGGTTCAGTGTGAGCCTGGGTCGTGTACACAGTGGGTTCAGTGTGAGCCTGGGTCGTGTACACAGTGGGTTCAGTGTGAGCCTGGGTCGTGTACACAGTGGGTTCAGTGTGAGTCTGGGTCGTGTACACAGTGGGTTCAGTGTGAGCCTGGGTCGTGTACACAGTGGGTTCAGTGTGAGCCTGGGTCGTGTACACAGTGGGTTCAGTGTGAGCCTGGGTCGTGTACACAGTGGGTTCAGTGTGAGCCTGGGTCGTGTACACAGTGGGTTCAGTGTGAGCCTGGGTCGTGTACACAGTGGGTTCAGTGTGAGCCTGGGTCGTGTACACAGTGGGTTCAGTGTGAGCCTGGGTCGTGTACACAGTGGGTTCAGTGTGAGTCTGGGTCGTGTACACAGTGGGTTCAGTGTGAGCCTGGGTCGTGTACACAGTGGGTTCAGTGTGAGCCTGGGTCGTGTACACAGTGGGTTCAGTGTGAGC
The DNA here is from genome assembly GCF_017639515.1 of Carcharodon carcharias. Classification (NCBI taxonomy): domain Eukaryota; kingdom Metazoa; phylum Chordata; class Chondrichthyes; order Lamniformes; family Lamnidae; genus Carcharodon; species Carcharodon carcharias. The sequence continues at coordinate 499,410 of NW_024470712.1, read as the reverse complement.
CTGGGTCGTGTACACAGTGGGTTCAGTGTGAGCCTGGGTCGTGTACACAGTGGGTTCAGTGTGAGCCTGGGTCGTGTACACAGTGGGTTCAGTGTGAGCCTGGGTCGTGTACACAGTGGGTTCAGTGTGAGTCTGGGTCGTGTACACAGTGGGTTCAGTGTGAGCCTGGGTCGTGTACACAGTGGGTTCAGTGTGAGCCTGGGTCGTGTACACAGTGGGTTCAGTGTGAGCCTGGGTCGTGTACACAGTGGGTTCAGTGTGAGCCTGGGTCGTGTACACAGTGGGTTCAGTGTGAGCCTGGGTCGTGTACACAGTGGGTTCAGTGTGAGTCTGGGTCGTGTACACAGTGGGTTCAGTGTGAGCCTGGGTCGTGTACACAGTGGGTTCAGTGTGAGCCTGGGTCGTGTACACAGTGGGTTCAGTGTGAGCCTGGGTCGTGTACACAGTGGGTTCAGTGTGAGCCTGGGTCGTGTACACAGTGGGTTCAGTGTGAGCCTGGGTCGTGTACACAGTGGGTTCAGTGTGAGTCCTGGGTCGTGTACACAGTGGGTTCAGTGTGAGTCCTGGGTCGTGTACACAGTGGGTTCAGTGTGAGTCTGGGTCGTGTACACAGTGGGTTCAGTGTGAGCCTGGGTCGTGTACACAGTGGGTTCAGTGTGAGCCTGGGTCGTGTACACAGTGGGTTCAGTGTGAGCCTGGGTCGTGTACACAGTGGGTTCAGTGTGAGTCTGGGTCGTGTACACAGTGGGTTCAGTGTGAGTCAGGGTCGTGTACACAGTGGGTTCAGTGTGAGCCTGGGTCGTGTACACAGTGGGTTCAGTGTGAGTCTGGGTCGTGTACACAGTGGGTTCAGTGTGAGCCTGGGTCGTGTACACAGTGGGTTCAGTGTGAGTCTGGGTCGTGTACACAGTGGGTTCAGTGTGAGCCTGGGTCGTGTACACAGTGGGTTCAGTGTGAGCCTGGGTCGTGTACACAGTGGGTTCAGTGTGAGCCTGGGTCGTGTACACAGTGGGTTCAGTGTGAGTCTGGGTCGTGGACACAGTGGGTTCAGTGTGAGCCTGGGTCGTGTACACAGTGGGTTCAGTGTGAGTCTGGGTCGTGGACACAGTGGGTTCAGTGTGAGCCTGGGTCGTGTACACAGTGGGTTCAGTGTGAGCCTGGGTCGTGGACACAGTGGGTTCAGTGTGAGCCTGGGTCGTGTACACAGTGGGTTCAGTGTGAGCCTGGGTCGTGTACACAGTGGGTTCAGTGTGAGCCTGGGTCGTGTACACAGTGGGTTCAGTGTGAGTCTGGGTCGTGTACACAGTGGGTTCAGTGTGAGCCTGGGTCGTGTACACAGTGGGTTGTGTGAGCCTGGGTCGTGTACACAGTGGGTTGTGTGAGTCTGGGTCGTGTACACAGTGGGTTCAGTGTGAGCCTGGGTCGTGTACACAGTGGGTTCAGTGTGAGCCTGGGTCGTGGACACAGTGGGTTCAGTGTGAGCCTGGGTCGTGTACACAGTGGGTTCAGTGTGAGCCTGGGTCGTGGACACAGTGGGTTCAGTGTGAGCCTGGGTCGTGTACACAGTGGGTTCAGTGTGAGATGGGTCGTGTACATAGTGGGTTCAGTGTGAGTCAGGGTCGTGTACACAGTGGGTTCAGTGTGAGCCTGGGTCGTGTACACAGTGTGTTCAGTGTGAGTCTGGGTCGTGTACACAGTGGGTTCAGTGTGAGCCTGGGTCGTGTACACAGTGGGTTCAGTGTGAGCCTGGGTCGTGTACACAGTGGGTTCAGTGTGAGCCTGGGTCGTGGACACAGTGGGTTCAGTGTGAGCCTGGGTCGTGTACACAGTGGGTTCAGTGTGAGCCTGGGTCGTGTACACAGTGGGTTCAGTGTGAGCCTGGGTCGTGGACACAGTGGGTTCAGTGTGAGTCTGGGTCGTGTACACAGTGGGTTCAGTGTGAGCCTGGGTCGTGTACACAGTGGGTTCAGTGTGAGCCTGGGTCGTGGACACAGTGGGTTCAGTGTGAGCCTGGGTCGTGTACACAGCGGGTTCAGTGTGAGACTGGGTCGTGGACACAGTGGGTTCAGTGTGAGCCTGGGTCGTGTACACAGTGGGTTCAGTGTGAGCCTGGGTCGTGGACACAGTGGGTTCAGTGTGAGCCTGGGTCGTGTACACAGTGGGTTCAGTGTGAGTCTGGGTCGTGTACACAGTGGGTTCAGTGTGAGCCTGGGTCGTGTACACAGTGGGTTCAGTGTGAGCCTGGGTCGTGTACACAGTGGGTTCAGTGTGAGCCTGGGTCGTGTACACAGTGGGTTCAGTGTGAGTCTGGGTCGTGTACACAGTGGGTTCAGTGTGAGTCTGGGTCGTGTACACAGTGGGTTCAGTGTGAGTCTGGGTCGTGTACACAGTGGGTTCAGTGTGAGCCTGGGTCGTGTACACAGTGGGTTCAGTGTGAGTCTGGGTCGTGTACACAGTGGGTTCAGTGTGAGCCTGGGTCGTGTACACAGTGGGTTCAGTGTGAGCCTGGGTCGTGGACACAGTGGGTTCAGTGTGAGCCTGGGTCGTGTACACAGTGGGTTCAGTGTGAGTCTGGGTCGTGTACACAGTGGGTTCAGTGTGAGCCTGGGTCGTGGACACAGTGGGTTCAGTGTGAGCCTGGGTCGTGGACACAGTGGGTTCAGTGTGAGCCTGGGTCGTGGACACAGTGGGTTCAGTGTGAGTCAGGGTCGTGTACACAGTGGGTTCAGTGTGAGTCTGGGTCGTGTACACAGTGGGTTCAGTGTGAGCCTGGGTCGTGTACACAGTGGGTTCAGTGTGAGCCTGGGTCGTGTACACAGTGGGTTCAGTGTGAGCCTGGGTCGTGTACTCAGTGGGTTCAGTGTGAGCCTGGGTCGTGTACACAGTGGGTTCAGTGTGAGCCTGGGTCGTGTACACAGTGGGTTCAGTGTGAGTCTGGGTCGTGTACACAGTGGGTTCAGTGTGAGCCTGGGTCGTGTACACAGTGGGTTCAGTGTGAGTCTGGGTCGTGTACACAGTGGGTTGTGTGAGTCTGGGTCGTGGACACAGTGGGTTCAGTGAGAGCCTGGGTCGTGGACACAGTGGGTTCAGTGTGAGCCTGGGTCGTGTACACAGTGGGTTCAGTGTGAGCCTGGGTCGTGTACACAGTGGGTTCAGTGTGAGCCTGGGTCGTGTACACAGTGGGTTCAGTGTGAGTCTGGGTCGTGTACACTTTGGGTTCAGTGTGAGCCTGGGTCGTGTACACAGTGGGTTCAGTGTGAGCCTGGGTCGTGTACACAGTGGGTTCAGTGTGAGCCTGGGTCGTGTACACAGTGGGTTCAGTGTGAGCCTGGGTCGTGTACACAGTGGGTTCAGTGTGAGTCTGGGTCGTGTACACAGTGGGTTCAGTGTGAGCCTGGGTCGTGTACACAGTGGGTTCAGTGTGAGCCTGGGTCGTGTACACAGTGGGTTCAGTGTGAGCCTGGGTCGTGTACACAGTGGGTTCAGTGTGAGCCTGGGTCGTGTACACAGTGGGTTCAGTGTGAGCCTGGGTCGTGTACACAGTGGGTTCAGTGTGAGCCTGGGTCGTGTACACAGTGGGTTCAGTGTGAGCCTGGGTCGTGTACACAGTGGGTTCAGTGTGAGCCTGGGTCGTGTACACAGTGGGTTCAGTGTGAGCCTGGGTCGTGTACACAGTGGGTTCAGTGTGAGTCCTGGGTCGTGTACACAGTGGGTTCAGTGTGAGTCTGGGTCGTGTACACAGTGGGTTCAGTGTGAGTCTGGGTCGTGTACACAGTGGGTTCAGTGTGAGTCTGGGTCGTGTACACAGTGGGTTCAGTGTGAGCCTGGGTCGTGTACACAGTGGGTTCAGTGTGAGCCTGGGTCGTGTACACAGTGGGTTCAGTGTGAGTCTGGGTCGTGTACACAGTGGGTTCAGTGTGAGCCTGGGTCGTGTACACAGTGGGTTCAGTGTGAGCCTGGGTCGTGGACACAGTGGGTTCAGTGTGAGCCTGGGTCGTGTACACAGTGGGTTCAGTGTGAGCCTGGGTCGTGTACACAGTGGGTTCAGTGTGAGCCTGGGTCGTGTACACAGTGGGTTCAGTGTGAGCCTGGGTCGTGTACACAGTGGGTTCAGTGTGAGCCTGGGTCGTGGACACAGTGGGTTCAGTGTGAGCCTGGGTCGTGTACACAGTGGGTTCAGTGTGAGCCTGGGTCGTGTACACAGTGGGTTCAGTGTGAGCCTGGGTCGTGTACACAGTGGGTTCAGTGTGAGCCTGGGTCGTGTACACAGTGGGTTCAGTGTGAGCCTGGGTCGTGTACACAGTGGGTTCAGTGTGAGTCTGGGTCGTGTACACAGTGGGTTCAGTGTGAGCCTGGGTCGTGTACACAGTGGGTTCAGTGTGAGCCTGGGTCGTGTACACAGTGGGTTCAGTGTGAGCCTGGGTCGTGTACACAGTGGGTTCAGTGTGAGCCTGGGTCGTGTACACAGTGGGTTCAGTGTGAGTCTGGGTCGTGTACACAGTGGGTTCAGTGTGAGTCTGGGTCGTGTACACAGTGGGTTCAGTGTGAGCCTGGGTCGTGTACACAGTGGGTTCAGTGTGAGCCTGGGTCGTGTACACAGTGGGTTCAGTGTGAGCCTGGGTCGTGTACACAGTGGGTTCAGTGTGAGCCTGGGTCGTGTACACAGTGGGTTCAGTGTGAGTCTGGGTCGTGTACACAGTGGGTTCAGTGTGAGCCTGGGTCGTGTACACAGTGGGTTCAGTGTGAGCCTGGGTCGTGTACACAGTGGGTTCAGTGTGAGCCTGGGTCGTGTACACAGTGGGTTCAGTGTGAGCCTGGGTCGTGTACACAGTGGGTTCAGTGTGAGCCTGGGTCGTGTACACAGTGGGTTCAGTGTGAGCCTGGGTCGTGTACACAGTGGGTTCAGTGTGAGTCTGGGTCGTGTACACAGTGGGTTCAGTGTGAGCCTGGGTCGTGTACACAGTGGGTTCAGTGTGAGCCTGGGTCGTGTACACAGTGGGTTCAGTGTGAGCCTGGGTCGTGTACACAGTGGGTTCAGTGTGAGCCTGGGTCGTGTACACAGTGGGTTCAGTGTGAGCCTGGGTCGTGTACACAGTGGGTTCAGTGTGAGCCTGGGTCGTGTACACAGTGGGTTCAGTGTGAGCCTGGGTCGTGTACACAGTGGGTTCAGTGTGAGCCTGGGTCGTGTACACAGTGGGTTCAGTGTGAGTCAGGGTCGTGTACACAGTGGGTTCAGTGTGAGCCTGGGTCGTGTACACAGTGGGTTCAGTGTGAGCCTGGGTCGTGGACACAGTGGGTTCAGTGTGAGCCTGGGTCGTGTACACAGTGGGTTCAGTGTGAGTCTGGGTCGTGTACACAGTGGGTTCAGTGTGAGCCTGGGTCGTGTACACAGTGGGTTGTGTGAGCCTGGGACGTGTACACAGTGGGTTCAGTGTGAGTCTGGGTCGTGTACACAGTGGGTTCAGTGTGAGCCTGGGTCATGTACACAGTGGGTTCAGTGTGAGTCTGGGTCGTGTACACAGTGGGTTCAGTGTGAGCCTGGGTCGTGTACACAGTGGGTTCAGTGTGAGCCTGGGTCGTGTACACAGTGGGTTCAGTGTGAGCCTGGGTCGTGGACACAGTGGGTTCAGTGTGAGCCTGGGTCGTGTACACAGTGGGTTCAGTGTGAGCCTGGGTCGTGTACACAGTGGGTTCAGTGTGAGCCTGGGTCGTGTACACAGTGGGTTCAGTGTGAGCCTGGGTCGTGTACAGTGGGTTCAGTGTGAGCCTGGGTCGTGTACACAGTGGGTTCAGTGTGAGTCTGGGTCGTGTACACAGTGGGTTCAGTGTGAGTCTGGGTCGTGTACACAGTGGGTTCAGTGTGAGCCTGGGTCGTGGACACAGTGGGTTCAGTGTGAGCCTGGGTCGTGTACACAGTGGGTTCAGTGTGAGCCTGGGTCGTGTACACAGTGGGTTCAGTGTGAGCCTGGGTCGTGTACACAGTGGGTTCAGTGTGAGCCTGGGTCGTGTACACAGTGGGTTCAGTGTGAGCCTGGGTCGTGTACACAGTGGGTTCAGTGTGAGCCTGGGTCGTGGACACAGTGGGTTCAGTGTGAGCCTGGGTCGTGTACACAGTGGGTTCAGTGTGAGCCTGGGTCGTGGACACAGTGGGTTCAGTGTGAGTCAGGGTCGTGTACACAGTGGGTTCAGTGTGAGTCAGGGTCGTGTACACAGTGGGTTCAGTGTGAGCCTGGGTCGTGTACACAGTGGGTTCAGTGTGAGCCTGGGTCGTGTACACAGTGGGTTCAGTGTGAGCCTGGGTCGTGGACACAGTGGGTTCAGTGTGAGTCTGGGTCGTGTACACAGTGGGTTCAGTGTGAGCCTGGGTCGTGTACACAGTGGGTTCAGTGTGAGCCTGGGTCGTGTACACAGTGGGTTCAGTGTGAGCCTGGGTCGTGTACACAGTGGGTTCAGTGTGAGCCTGGGTCGTGGACACAGTGGGTTCAGTGTGAGTCTGGGTCGTGTACACAGTGGGTTCAGTGTGAGCCTGGGTCGTGTACACAGTGGGTTCAGTGTGAGTCTGGGTCGTGTACACAGTGGGTTCAGTGTGAGCCTGGGTCGTGTACACAGTGGGTTCAGTGTGAGCCTGGGTCGTGTACACAGTGGGTTCAGTGTGAGCCTGGGTCGTGTACACAGTGGGTTCAGTGTGAGTCTGGGTCGTGGACACAGTGGGTTCAGTGTGAGTCTGGGTCGTGTACACAGTGGGTTCAGTGTGAGCCTGGGTCGTGTACACAGTGGGTTCAGTGTGAGCCTGGGTCGTGTACACAGTGGGTTCAGTGTGAGCCTGGGTCGTGGACACAGTGGGTTCAGTGTGAGCCTGGGTCGTGTACACAGTGGGTTCAGTGTGAGCCTGGGTCGTGTACACAGTGGGTTCAGTGTGAGCCTGGGTCGTGTACACAGTGGGTTCAGTGTGAGCCTGGGTCGTGTACACAGTGGGTTCAGTGTGAGTCTGGGTCGTGTACACAGTGGGTTCAGTGTGAGCCTGGGTCGTGGACACAGTGGGTTCAGTGTGAGCCTGGGTCGTGTACACAGTGGGTTCAGTGTGAGCCTGGGTCGTGTACACAGTGGGTTCAGTGTGAGTCTGGGTCGTGTACACAGTGGGTTCAGTGTGAGCCTGGGTCGTGTACACAGTGGGTTCAGTGTGAGCCTGGGTCGTGTACACAGTGGGTTCAGTGTGAGTCTGGGTCGTGTACACAGTGGGTTCAGTGTGAGCCTGGGTCGTGTACACAGTGGGTTCAGTGTGAGCCTGGGTCGTGGACACAGTGGGTTCAGTGTGAGCCTGGGTCGTGTACACAGTGGGTTCAGTGTGAGCCTGGGTCGTGTACACAGTGGGTTCAGTGTGAGTCTGGGTCGTGTACACAGTGGGTTCAGTGTGAGCCTGGGTCGTGTACACAGTGGGTTCAGTGTGAGCCTGGGTCGTGTACACAGTGGGTTCAGTGTGAGCCTGGGTCGTGTACACAGTGGGTTCAGTGTGAGTCTGGGTCGTGGACACAGTGGGTTCAGTGTGAGCCTGGGTCGTGTACACAGTGGGTTCAGTGTGAGTCAGGGTCGTGTACACAGTGGGTTCAGTGTGAGCCTGGGTCGTGTACACAGTGGGTTCAGTGTGAGCCTGGGTCGTGTACACTGTGGGTTCAGTGTGAGCCTGGGTCGTGTACACAGTGGGTTCAGTGTGAGCCTGGGTCGTGTACACAGTGGGTTCAGTGTGAGTCTGGGTCGTGTACACAGTGGGTTCAGTGTGAGTCTGGGTCGTGTACACAGTGGGTTCAGTGTGAGCCTGGGTCATGAACACAGTGGGTTCAGTGTGAGCCTGGGTCGTGTACACAGTGGGTTCAGTGTGAGCCTGGGTCGTGGACACAGTGGGTTCAGTGTGAGCCTGGGTCGTGTACACAGTGGGTTCAGTGTGAGCCTGGGTCGTGTACACAGTGGGTTCAGTGTGAGTCTGGGTCGTGTACACAGTGGGTTCAGTGTGAGTCTGGGTCGTGTACACAGTGGGTTCAGTGTGAGCCTGGGTCGTGGACACAGTGGGTTCAGTGTGAGCCTGGGTCGTGTACACAGTGGGTTGTGTGAGCCTGGGTCGTGTACACAGTGGGTTGTGTGAGTCTGGGTCGTGTACACAGTGGGTTCAGTGTGAGCCTGGGTCGTGTACACAGTGGGTTCAGTGTGAGCCTGGGTCGTGGACACAGTGGGTTCAGTGTGAGCCTGGGTCGTGGACACAGTGGGTTCAGTGTGAGCCTGGGTCGTGTACACAGTGGGTTCAGTGTTAGCCTGGGTCGTGTACACAGTGGGTTCAGTGTGAGCCTGGGTCGTGGACACAGTGGGTTCAGTGTGAGCCTGGGTCGTGTACACAGTGGGTTCAGTGTGAGCCTGGGTCGTGTACACAGTGGGTTCAGTGTGAGCCTGGGTCGTGTACACAGTGGGTTCAGTGTGAGTCAGGGTCGTGTACACAGTGGGTTCAGTGTGAGTCTGGGTCGTGTACACAGTGGGTTCAGTGTGAGCCTGGGTCGTGTACACAGTGGGTTCAGTGTGAGCCTGGGTCGTGTACACAGTGGGTTCAGTGTGAGCCTGGGTCGTGTACACAGTGGGTTCAGTGTGAGCCTGGGTCGTGTACACAGTGGGTTCAGTGTGAGTCTGGGTCGTGTACACAGTGGGTTCAGTGTGAGCCTGGGTCGTGTACACAGTGGGTTCAGTGTGAGCCTGGGTCGTGTACACAGTGGGTTCAGTGTGAGCCTGGGTCGTGTACACAGTGGGTTCAGTGTGAGCCTGGGTCGTGTACACAGTGGGTTCAGTGTGAGCCTGGGTCGTGTACACAGTGGGTTCAGTGTGAGCCTGGGTCGTGTACACAGTGGGTTCAGTGTGAGCCTGGGTCGTGTACACAGTGGGTTCAGTGTGAGCCTGGGTCGTGTACACAGTGGGTTCAGTGTGAGCCTGGGTCGTGTACACAGTGGGTTCAGTGTGAGCCTGGGTCGTGTACACAGTGGGTTCAGTGTGAGCCTGGGTCGTGTACACAGTGGGTTCAGTGTGAGCCTGGGTCGTGTACACAGTGGGTTCAGTGTGAGCCTGGGTCGTGTACACAGTGGGTTCAGTGTGAGCCTGGGTCGTGTACACAGTGGGTTCAGTGTGAGTCTGGGTCGTGTACACAGTGGGTTCAGTGTGAGCCTGGGTCGTGTACACAGTGGGTTCAGTGTGAGCCTGGGTCGTGTACACAGTGGGTTCAGTGTGAGTCTGGGTCGTGTACACAGTGGGTTCAGTGTGAGCCTGGGTCGTGTACACAGTGGGTTCAGTGTGAGCCTGGGTCGTGTACACAGTGGGTTCAGTGTGAGCCTGGGTCGTGTACACAGTGGGTTCAGTGTGAGCCTGGGTCGTGTACACAGTGGGTTCAGTGTGAGCCTGGGTCGTGTACACAGTGGGTTCAGTGTGAGCCTGGGTCGTGTACACAGTGGGTTCAGTGTGAGCCTGGGTCGTGTACACAGTGGGTTCAGTGTGAGCCTGGGTCGTGTACACAGTGGGTTCAGTGTGAGCCTGGGTCGTGTACACAGTGGGTTCAGTGTGAGCCTGGGTCGTGTACACAGTGGGTTCAGTGTGAGCCTGGGTCGTGTACACAGTGGGTTCAGTGTGAGCCTGGGTCGTGTACACAGTGGGTTCAGTGTGAGCCTGGGTCGTGTACACAGTGGGTTCAGTGTGAGTCTGGGTCGTGTACACAGTGGGTTCAGTGTGAGCCTGGGTCGTGTACACAGTGGGTTCAGTGTGAGCCTGGGTCGTGTACACAGTGGGTTCAGTGTGAGCCTGGGTCGTGTACACAGTGGGTTCAGTGTGAGCCTGGGTCGTGTACACAGTGGGTTCAGTGTGAGTCTGGGTCGTGTACACAGTGGGTTCAGTGTGAGCCTGGGTCGTGTACACAGTGGGTTCAGTGTGAGCCTGGGTCGTGTACACAGTGGGTTCAGTGTGAGTCTGGGTCGTGTACACAGTGGGTTCAGTGTGAGCCTGGGTCGTGTACACAGTGGGTTCAGTGTGAGCCTGGGTCGTGTACACAGTGGGTTCAGTGTGAGCCTGGGTCGTGTACACAGTGGGTTCAGTGTGAGCCTGGGTCGTGTACACAGTGGGTTCAGTGTGAGCCTGGGTCGTGTACACAGTGGGTTCAGTGTGAGCCTGGGTCGTGGACACAGTGGGTTCAGTGTGAGTCAGGGTCGTGGACACAGTGGGTTCAGTGTGAGTCAGGGTCGTGGACACAGTGGGTTCAGTGTGAGTCAGGGTCGTGTACACAGTGGGTTCAGTGTGAGCCTGGGTCGTGTACACAGTGGGTTCAGTGTGAGCCTGGGTCGTGTACACAGTGGGTTCAGTATGAGCCTGGGTCGTGTACACAGTGGGTTCAGTGTGAGCCTGGGTCGTGTACACAGTAGGTTCAGTGTGAGTCAGGGTCGTGTACACAGTGGGTTCAGTGTGAGACTGGGTCGTGTACAGTGGGTTCAGTGTGAGCCTGGGTCGTGTACACAGTGGGTTCAGTGTGAGCCTGGGTCAGGTACACAGTGGGTTCAGTGTGAGCCTGGGTCGTGTACACAGTGGGTTCAGTGTGAGTCAGGGTCGTGTGCACAGTGGGTTCAGTGTGAGTCACGGTCGTGTACACAGTGGATTCAGTGAGAGTCTGGGTCGTGTACACAATGGGTTCAGTGTAAGGTCGTGTACGCAGTGGGTTCAGTGTGAGCCTGGGTCGTGGACACAGTGGGTTCAGTGTGAGCCTGGGTCGTGTACACAGTGGGTTCAGTGTGAGCCTGGGTCATGTACACAGTGGGTTCAGTGTGAGTCTGGGTCGTGTACACAGTGGGTTCAGTGTGAGCCTGGGTCGTGTACACAGTGGGTTCAATGTGAGCCTGGTTCGTGGACACAGTGGGTTCAGAGTGATCCAGGGTCGTGGACACAGTGGGTTCAGTGTGAGCCTGGGTCGTGGACACAGTGGGTTCAGTGTGAGCCTGGGTCGTGGACTCAGTGGGTTCAGTGTGAGTCAGGGTCGTGGACACAGTGGGTTCAGTGTGAGTCAGGGTCGTGGACACAGTGGGTTCAGTGTGAGTCAGGGTCGTGGACACAGTGGGTTCAGTGTGAGTCAGGGTCGTGTACACAGTGGGTTCAGTGTGAGCCTGGGTCGTGTACACATTGGGTTCAGTGTGAGCCTGGGTCGTGTACACAGTGGGTTCAGTGTGAGTCAGGGTCGTGGACACAGTGGGTTCAGTGTGAGTCTGGGTCGTGGACACAGTGGGTTCAGTGTGAGCCTGGGTCGTGTACACAGTGGGTTCAGTGTGAGCCTGGGTCGTGTACGCAGTGGGTTCAGTGTGAGCCTGGGTCGTGTACCATGGGTTCAGTGTGAGACTGGGTCGTGGACACAGTGGGTTGTGTGAGTCTGGGTCGTGGACACAGTGGGTTCAGTGTGAGCCTGGGTCGTGTACACAGTGTGTTCAGTGTGAGTCTGGGTCGTGTACACAGTGGGTTCAGTGTGAGCCTGGGTCGTGTACACAGTGGGTTCAGTGTGAGCCTGGGTCGTGTACGCAGTGGGTTCAGTGTGAGCCTGTGTCGTGTACGCAGTGGGTTCAGTGTGAGTCTGGGTCGTTGACACAGTGGGTTGTGTGAGTCAGGGTCGTGTACCAAATGGGCTCAGTGTGAGCCTGGGTCGTGTATGCAGTGGGTTAACTGTGAGCTTGGGTCATGTACGCAGTGGGTTCAGTGTGAGCCTGGGTCGTGGACACAGTGGGTTCAGTGTGAGCATGGGTCGTGGACACAGAGGGTTCAGTGTGAGCCTGGGTCGTCTACACAGTAGGTTCAGTGTGAGTCAGGGTCATGTACACAGTGGATTCAGTGTGAGCCTGGGTCGTGTACACAGTGGGTTCAGTGTGAGTCTGGGTCATGTACACAGTGAGTTCAGTGTGAGCCTGGGTCGTGTACAGTGGGTTCAGTGTGAGCCTGGGTCGTGGACACAGTGGGTTCAGTGTGAGCCTGGGTCGTGTACACAGTGGGTTCAGTGTGAGCCTGGGTCGTGTATACAGTGGGTTCAGTGTGAGTCTGGGTCGTGTACACAGTGGGTTCAGTGTGAGCCTGGGTCGTGTACACAGTGGGTTCAGTGTGAGCCTGGGTCGTGTACACAGTGGGTTCAGTGTGAGTCTGGGTCATGTACACAGTGAGTTCAGTGTGAGCCTGGGTCGTGTACAGTGGGTTCAGTGTGAGCCTGGGTCGTGGACACAGTGGGTTCAGTGTGAGCCTGGGTCGTATACACAGTGGGTTCAGTGTGAGCCTGGGTCGTGTACACAGTGGGTTCAGTGTGAGTCTGGGTCGTGTACACAGTGGGGTCAGTGTGAGCCTGGGTCGTGTACACAGTGGGTTCAGTGTGAGACTGGGTCGTGTACACAGTGGGTTCAGTGTGAGTCAGGGTCGTGGACACAGTGGGTTCAGTGTGAGTCTGGGTCGTGGACACAGTGGGTTCAGTGTGAGCCTGGGTCGTGGTCACAGTGGGTTGTGTGAGTCAGGGTCATTGACACAGTGGGTTCAGTGTGAGCCTGGGACATGTACACAGTGGGTTCAGTGTGAGTCTGGGTCGTGTACACAGTGGGTTCAGTGTGAGCCTGGGTCGTGTACACAGTGGGTTCAGTGTGAGTCTGGGTCGTGTACACAGTGGGTTCAGTGTGAGTCTGGGTCGTGTACACAGTGGGTTCAGTGTGAGTCTGGGTCGTGTACACAGTGGGTTCAGTGTGAGCCTGGGTCGTGTACACAGTGGGTTCAGTGTGAGCCTGGGTCGTGTACACAGTGGGTTCAGTGTGAGCCTGGGTCGTGGACACAGTGGGTTCAGTGTGAGCCTGGGTCGTGTACACAGTGGGTTCAGTGTGAGCCTGGGTCGTGTACAGTGGGTTCAGTGTGAGTCTGGGTCGTGGACACAGTGGGTTCAGTGTGAGCCTGGGTCGTGTACACAGTGGGTTCAGTATGAGCCTGGGTCGTGTACACAGTGGGTTCAGTGTGAGCCTGGGTCGTGTACACAGTGGGTTCAGTGTGAGTCAGGGTCGTGTACACAGTGGGTTCAGTGTGAGCCTGGGTCGTGTACACAGTGGGTTCAGTGTGAGCCTGGGTCGTGTACACAGTGGGTTCAGTGTGAGCCTGGGTCGTGTACACAGTGGGTTCAGTGTGAGCCTGGGTCGTGTACACAGTGGGTTCAGTGTGAGTCTGGGTCGTGTACACAGTGGGTTCAGTGTGAGCCTGGGTCGTGTACACAGTGGGTTCAGTGTGAGCCAGGGTCGTGGACACAGTGGGTTCAGTGTGAGCCAGGGTCGTGTACACAGTGGGTTCAGTGTGAGCCTGGGTCGTGGACACAGTGGGTTCAGTGTGAGCCTGGGTCGTGTACACAGTGGGTTCAGTGTGAGTCAGGGTCGTGTACACAGTGGGTTCAGTGTGAGCCTGGGTCGTGTACACAGTGGGTTCAGTGTGAGCCTGGGTCGTGGACACAGTGGGTTCAGTGTGAGCCTGGGTCGTGGACACAGTGGGTTCAGTGTGAGCCTGGGTCGTGGACACAGTGGGTTCAGTGTGAGTCTGGGTCGTGGACACAGTGGGTTCAGTGTGAGTCTGGGTCGTGGACACAGTGGGTTCAGTGTGAGTCAGGGTCGTGGACACAGTGGGTTCAGTGTGAGTCAGGGTCGTGTACACAGTGGGTTCAGTGTGAGCCTGGGTCGTGTACACAGTGGGTTCAGTGTGAGCCTGGGTCGTGTACACAGTGGGTTCAGTGTGAGCCTGGGTCGTGTACACAGTGGGTTCAGTGTGAGCCTGGGTCGTGTACACAGTGGGTTCAGTGTGAGACAGGGTCGTGTACACAGTGGGTTCAGTGTGAGCCTGGGTCGTGTACACAGTGGGTTCAGTGTGAGCCTGGGTCGTGTACACAGTGGGTTCAGTGTGAGCCTGGGTCGTGTACACAGTGGGTTCAGTGTGAGCCTGGGTCGTGTACACAGTGGGTTCAGTGTGAGTCTGGGTCGTGTACACAGTGGGTTCAGTGTGAGTCTGGGTCGTGTACACAGTGGGTTCAGTGTGAGTCTGGGTCGTGTACACAGTGGGTTCAGTGTGAGCCTGGGTCGTGTACACAGTGGGTTCAGTGTGAGCCTGGGTCGTGTACACAGTGGGTTCAGTGTGAGCCTGGGTCGTGGACACAGTGGGTTCAGTGTGAGCCTGGGTCGTGTACACAGTGGGTTCAGTGTGAGCCTGGGTCGTGTACACAGTGGGTTCAGTGTGAGCCTGGGTCGTGTACACAGTGGGTTCAGTGTGAGCCTGGGTCGTGTACACAGTGGGTTCAGTGTGAGCCTGGGTCGTGTACACAGTGGGTTCAGTGTGAGCCTGGGTCGTGTACACAGTGGGTTCAGTGTGAGCCTGGGTCGTGTACCATGGGTTCAGTGTGAGACTGGGTCGTGGACACAGTGGGTTCAGTGTGAGTCTGGGTCGTGGACACAGTGGGTTCAGTGTGAGCCTGGGTCGTGTACACAGTGGGTTCAGTGTGAGTCTGGGTCGTGTACACAGTGGGTTCAGTGTGAGCCTGGGTCGTGTACACAGTGGGTTCAGTGTGAGCCTGGGTCGTGTACACAGTGGGTTCAGTGTGAGCCTGGGTCGTGTACACAGTGGGTTCAGTGTGAGTCTGGGTCGTGGACACAGTGGGTTCAGTGTGAGTCTGGGTCGTGTACACAGTGGGTTCAGTGTGAGCCTGAGTCGTGTACACAGTGGGTTCAGTGTGAGCTGGGTCGTGTACACAGTGGGTTCAGTGTGAGCCTGGGTCGTGGACACAGTGGGTTCAGTGTGAGCCTGGGTCGTGGACACAGTGGGTTCAGTGTGAGCCTGGGTCGTGTACACAGTGGGTTCAGTGTGAGCCTGGGTCGTGTACACAGTGGGTTCAGTGTGAGCCTGGGTCGTGTACACAGTGGGTTCAGTGTGAGCCTGGGTCGTGTACACAGTGGGTTCAGTGTGAGCCTGGGTCGTGGACACAGTGGGTTCAGTGTGAGCCTGGGTCGTGGACACAGTGGGTTCAGTGTGAGTCTGGGTCGTGTACACAGTGGGTTCAGTGTGAGCCTGGGTCGTGTACACAGTGGGTTCAGTGTGAGCCTGGGTCGTGTACACAGTGGGTTCAGTGTGAGCCTGGGTCGTGGACACAGTGGGTTCAGTGTGAGTCTGGGTCGTGGACACAGTGGGTTCAGTGTGAGCCTGGGTCGTGTACACAGTGGGTTCAGTGTGAGCCTGGGTCGTGTACACAGTGGGTTCAGTGTGAGCCTGGGTCGTGTACACAGTGGGTTCAGTGTGAGACTGGGTCGTGGACACAGTGGGTTCAGTGTGAGCATGGGTCGTGGACACAGTGGGTTCAGTGTGAGCCTGGGTCATGGACACAGTGGGTCCAGTGTGAGCCTGGGTCGTGTACACAGTGGGTTCAGTGTGAGCCTGGGTCGTGTACACAGTGGGTTCAGTGTGAGCCTGGGTCGTGTACACAGTGGGTTCAGTGTGAGCCTGGGTCGTGTACACAGTGGGTTCAGAGTGAGTCTGGGTCGTGCACACAGTGGGTTCAGTGTGAGTCAGGGTCGTGTACACAGTGGGTTAAGTGTGAGCCTGGGTCGTGTACACAGTGGGTTCAGTGTGAGCCTGGGTCGTGTACACAGTGGGTTCAGTGTGAGCCTGGGTCGTGTACACAGTGGGTTCAGTGTGAGCCTGGGTCGTGTACACAGTGTGTTCAGTGTGAGTCAGGGTCGTGTACACAGTGGGTTCAGTGTGAGCCTGGGTCGTGTACACAGTGGGTTCAGTGTGAGCCTGGGTCGTGTACACAGTGGGTTCAGTGTGAGCCTGGGTCGTGTACACAGTGGGTTCAGTGTGAGCCTGGGTCGTGGACACAGTGGGTTCAGTGTGAGCCTGGGTCGTGTACACAGTGGGTTCAGTGTGAGCCTGGGTCGTGTACACAGTGGGTTCAGTGTGAGTCTGGGTCGTGTACACAGTGGGTTCAGTGTGAGCCTGGGTCGTGTACACAGTGGGTTCAGTGTGAGCCTGGGTCGTGTACACAGTGGGTTCAGTGTGAGTCTGGGTCGTGTACACAGTGGGTTCAGTGTGAGCCTGGGTCGTGTACACAGTGGGTTCAGTGTGAGCCTGGGTCGTGGACACAGTGGGTTCAGTGTGAGCCTGGGTCGTGTACACAGTGGGTTCAGTGTGAGCCTGGGTCGTGTACACAGTGGGTTCAGTGTGAGTCTGGGTCGTGTACACAGTGGGTTCAGTGTGAGCCTGGGTCGTGTACACAGTGGGTTCAGTGTGAGCCTGGGTCGTGTACACAGTGGGTTCAGTGTGAGTCTGGGTCGTGTACACAGTGGGTTCAGTGTGAGTCTGGGTCGTGTACACAGTGGGTTCAGTGTGAGCCTGGGTCGTGTACACAGTGGGTTCAGTGTGAGTCTGGGTCGTGTACACAGTGGGTTCAGTGTGAGCCTGGGTCGTGTACACAGTGGGTTCAGTGTGAGTCTGGGTCGTGTACACAGTGGGTTCAGTGTGAGCCTGGGTCGTGTACACAGTGGGTTCAGTGTGAGACTGGGTCGTGTACACAGTGGGTTCAGTGTGAGTCTGGGTCGTGTACACAGTGGGTTCAGTGTGAGCCTGGGTCGTGTACACAGTGGGTTCAGTGTGAGCCTGGGTCGTGTACACAGTGGGTTCAGTGTGAGCCTGGGTCGTGTACACAGTGGGTTCAGTGTGAGCCTGGGTCGTGGACACAGTGGGTTCAGTGTGAGCCTGGGTCGTGTACACAGTGGGTTCAGTGTGAGCCTGGGTCGTGTACACAGTGGGTTCAGTGTGAGTCTGGGTCGTGTACACAGTGGGTTCAGTGTGAGCCTGGGTCGTGTACACAGTGGGTTCAGTGTGAGCCTGGGTCGTGTACACAGTGGGTTCAGTGTGAGCCTGGGTCGTGTACACAGTGGGTTCAGTGTGAGCCTGGGTCGTGTACACAGTGGGTTCAGTGTGAGCCTGGGTCGTGTACACAGTGGGTTCAGTGTGAGCCTGGGTCGTGTACACAGTGGGTTCAGTGTGAGCCTGGGTCGTGTACACAGTGGGTTCAGTGTGAGCCTGGGTCGTGTACACAGTGGGTTCAGTGTGAGCCTGGGTCGTGTACACAGTGGGTTCAGTGTGAGCCTGGGTCGTGTACACAGTGGGTTCAGTGTGAGCCTGGGTCGTGGACACAGTGGGTTCAGTGTGAGCCTGGGTCGTGTACACAGTGGGTTCAGTGTGAGCCTGGGTCGTGTACACAGTGGGTTCAGTGTGAGCCTGGGTCGTGTACACAGTGGGTTCAGTGTGAGCCTGGGTCGTGTACACAGTGGGTTCAGTGTGAGCCTGGGTCGTGTACACAGTGGGTTCAGTGTGAGCCTGGGTCGTGTACACAGTGGGTTCAGTGTGAGCCTGGGTCGTGTACACAGTGGGTTCAGTGTGAGCCTGGGTCGTGTACACAGTGGGTTCAGTGTGAGCCTGGGTCGTGTACACAGTGGGTTCAGTGTGAGTCTGGGTCGTGTACACAGTGGGTTCAGTGTGAGCCTGGGTCGTGTACACAGTGGGTTCAGTGTGAGCCTGGGTCGTGTACACAGTGGGTTCAGTGTGAGCCTGGGTCGTGTACACAGTGGGTTCAGTGTGAGCCTGGGTCGTGTACACAGTGGGTTCAGTGTGAGCCTGGGTCGTGTACACAGTGGGTTCAGTGTGAGCCTGGGTCGTGGACACAGTGGGTTCAGTGTGAGCCTGGGTCGTGTACACAGTGGGTTCAGTGTGAGCCTGGGTCGTGTACACAGTGGGTTCAGTGTGAGCCTGGGTCGTGTACACAGTGGGTTCAGTGTGAGCCTGGGTCGTGTACACAGTGGGTTCAGTGTGAGCCTGGGTCGTGTACACAGTGGGTTCAGTGTGAGCCTGGGTCGTGTACACAGTGGGTTCAGTGTGAGCCTGGGTCGTGTACACAGTGGGTTCAGTGTGAGCCTGGGTCGTGTACACAGTGGGTTCAGTGTGAGTCTGGGTCGTGTACACAGTGGGTTCAGTGTGAGCCTGGGTCGTGTACACAGTGGGTTCAGTGTGAGCCTGGGTCGTGTACACAGTGGGTTCAGTGTGAGCCTGGGTCGTGTACACAGTGGGTTCAGTGTGAGCCTGGGTCGTGGACACAGTGGGTTCAGTGTGAGCCTGGGTCGTGTACACAGTGGGTTCAGTGTGAGTCTGGGTCGTGTACACAGTGGGTTCAGTGTGAGCCTGGGTCGTGTACACAGTGGGTTCAGTGTGAGCCTGGGTCGTGTACACAGTGGGTTCAGTGTGAGCCTGGGTCGTGTACACAGTGGGTTCAGTGTGAGCCTGGGTCGTGGACACAGTGGGTTCAGTGTGAGCCTGGGTCGTGTACACAGTGGGTTCAGTGTGAGCCTGGGTCGTGTACACAGTGGGTTCAGTGTGAGCCTGGGTCGTGTACACAGTGGGTTCAGTGTGAGCCTGGGTCGTGTACACAGTGGGTTCAGTGTGAGCCTGGGTCGTGTACACAGTGGGTTCAGTGTGAGCCTGGGTCGTGTACACAGTGGGTTCAGTGTGAGTCTGGGTCGTGTACACAGTGGGTTCAGTGTGAGCCTGGGTCGTGTACACAGTGGGTTCAGTGTGAGCCTGGGTCGTGTACACAGTGGGTTCAGTGTGAGCTGGGTCGTGTACACAGTGGGTTCAGTGTGAGCCTGGGTCGTGTACACAGTGGGTTCAGTGTGAGCCTGGGTCGTGTACACAGTGGGTTCAGTGTGAGTCTGGGTCGTGTACACAGTGGGTTCAGTGTGAGCCTGGGTCGTGTACACAGTGGGTTCAGTGTGAGCCTGGGTCGTGTACACAGTGGGTTCAGTGTGAGCCTGGGTCGTGTACACAGTGGGTTCAGTGTGAGCCTGGGTCGTGGACACAGTGGGTTCAGTGTGAGCCTGGGTCGTGTACACAGTGGGTTCAGTGTGAGCCTGGGTCGTGTACACAGTGGGTTCAGTGTGAGCCTGGGTCGTGTACACAGTGGGTTCAGTGTGAGCCTGGGTCGTGGACACAGTGGGTTCAGTGTGAGCCTGGGTCGTGGACACAGTGGGTTCAGTGTGAGTCTGGGTCGTGGACACAGTGGGTTCAGTGTGAGTCTGGGTCGTGTACACAGTGGGTTCAGTGTGAGCCTGGGTCGTGTACACAGTGGGTTCAGTGTGAGCCTGGGTCGTGTACACAGTGGGTTCAGTGTGAGCCTGGGTCGTGGACACAGTGGGTTCAGTGTGAGCCTGGGTCGTGGACACAGTGGGTTCAGTGTGAGCCTGGGTCGTGGACACAGTGGGTTCAGTGTGAGTCTGGGTCGTGTACACAGTGGGTTCAGTGTGAGTCAGGGTCGTGTACACAGTGGGTTCAGTGTGAGCCTGGGTCGTGTACACAGTGGGTTCAGTGTGAGCCTGGGTCGTGTACACAGTGGGTTCAGTGTGAGCCTGGGTCGTGGACACAGTGGGTTCAGTGTGAGCCTGGGTCGTGGACACAGTGGGTTCAGTGTGAGCCTGGGTCGTGTACACAGTGGGTTCAGTGTGAGCCTGGGTCGTGTACACAGTGGGTTCAGTGTGAGCCTGGGTCGTGTACACAGTGGGTTCAGTGTGAGCCTGGGTCGTGTACACACTGGGTTCAGTGTGAGCCTGGGTCGTGTACACAGTGGGTTGTGTGAGCCTGGGTCGTGTACACAGTGGGTTGTGTGAGTCTGGGTCGTGTACACAGTGGGTTCAGTGTGAGCCTGGGTCGTGTACACAGTGGGTTCAGTGTGAGCCTGGGTCGTGTACACAGTGGGTTCAGTGTGAGCCTGGGTCGTGTACACAGTGGGTTCAGTGTGAGCCTGGGTCGTGGACACAGTGGGTTCAGTGTGAGCCTGGGTCGTGTACACAGTGGGTTCAGTGTGAGCCTGGGTCGTGTACACAGTGGGTTCAGTGTGAGCCTGGGTCGTGTACACAGTGGGTTCAGTGTGAGCCTGGGTCGTGTACACAGTGGGTTCAGTGTGAGCCTGGGTCGTGTACACAGTGGGTTCAGTGTGAGCCTGGGTCGTGTACACAGTGGGTTCAGTGTGAGCCTGGGTCGTGTACACAGTGGGTTCAGTGTGAGCCTGGGTCGTGTACACAGTGGGTTCAGTGTGAGCCTGGGTCGTGTACACAGTGGGTTCAGTGTGAGCCTGGGTCGTGTACACAGTGGGTTCAGTGTGAGCCTGGGTCGTGTACACAGTGGGTTCAGTGTGAGCCTGGGTCGTGTACACAGTGGGTTCAGTGTGAGCCTGGGTCGTGTACACAGTGGGTTCAGTGTGAGCCTGGGTCGTGTACACAGTGGGTTCAGTGTGAGCCTGGGTCGTGTACACAGTGGGTTCAGTGTGAGCCTGGGTCGTGTACACAGTGGGTTCAGTGTGAGTCTGGGTCGTGTACACAGTGGGTTCAGTGTGAGCCTGGGTCGTGTACACAGTGGGTTCAGTGTGAGCCTGGGTCGTGTACACAGTGGGTTCAGTGTGAGCCTGGGTCGTGTACACAGTGGGTTCAGTGTGAGCCTGGGTCGTGTACACAGTGGGTTCAGTGTGAGTCTGGGTCGTGTACACAGTGGGTTCAGTGTGAGCCTGGGTCGTGTACACAGTGGGTTCAGTGTGAGCCTGGGTCGTGTACACAGTGGGTTCAGTGTGAGTCTGGGTCGTGGACACAGTGGGTTCAGTGTGAGTCTGGGTCGTGGACACAGTGGGTTCAGTGTGAGCCTGGGTCGTGTACACAGTGGGTTCAGTGTGAGTCTGGGTCGTGTACACAGTGGGTTCAGTGTGAGCCTGGGTCGTGTACACAGTGGGTTCAGTGTGAGTCTGGGTCGTGTACACAGTGGGTTCAGTGTGAGCCTGGGTCGTGTACACAGTGGGTTCAGTGTGAGACTGGGTCGTGTACACAGTGGGTTCAGTGTGAGTCTGGGTCGTGTACACAGTGGGTTCAGTGTGAGCCTGGGTCGTGTACACAGTGGGTTCAGTGTGAGCCTGGGTCGTGTACACAGTGGGTTCAGTGTGAGCCTGGGTCGTGTACACAGTGGGTTCAGTGTGAGCCTGGGTCGTGGACACAGTGGGTTCAGTGTGAGCCTGGGTCGTGTACACAGTGGGTTCAGTGTGAGCCTGGGTCGTGTACACAGTGGGTTCAGTGTGAGCTCTGGGTCGTGTACACAGTGGGTTCAGTGTGAGCCTGGGTCGTGTACACAGTGGGTTCAGTGTGAGCCTGGGTCGTGTACACAGTGGGTTCAGTGTGAGCCTGGGTCGTGTACACAGTGGGTTCAGTGTGAGTCTGGGTCGTGTACACAGTGGGTTCAGTGTGAGCCTGGGTCGTGTACACAGTGGGTTCAGTGTGAGCCTGGGTCGTAGACACAGTGGTTTCAGTGTGAGCCTGGGTGGTGTACACAGTGGGTTCAGTGTGAGCCTGGGTCGTGTACACAGTGGGTTCAGTGTGAGCCTGGGTCGTGTACACAGTGGGTTCAGTGTGAGCCTGGGTCGTGGACACAGTGGGTTCAGTGTGAGCCTGGGTCGTGGACACAGTGGGTTCAGTGTGAGCCTGGGTCGTGTACACAGTGGGTTCAGTGTGAGCCTGGGTCGTGGACACAGTGGGTTCAGTGTGAGCCTGGGTCGTGTACACAGTGGGTTCAGTGTGAGTCTGGGTCGTGTACACAGTGGGTTCAGTGTGAGCCTGGGTCGTGTACACAGTGGGTTCAGTGTGAGCCTGGGTCGTGTACACAGTGGGTTCAGTGTGAGCCTGGGTCGTGTACACAGTGGGTTCAGTGTGAGCCTGGGTCGTGGACACAGTGGGTTCAGTGTGAGCCTGGGTCGTGTACACAGTGGGTTCAGTGTGAGTCTGGGTCGTGTACACAGTGGGTTCAGTGTGAGTCTGGGTCGTGTACACAGTGGGTTGTGTGAGTCTGGGTCGTGTACACAGTGGGTTCAGTGTGAGCCTGGGTCGTGTACACAGTGGGTTCAGTGTGAGCCTGGGTCGTGTACACAGTGGGTTCAGTGTGAGCCTGGGTCGTGTACACAGTGGGTTCAGTGTGAGCCTGGGTCGTGTACACAGTGGGTTCAGTGTGAGCCTGGGTCGTGTACACAGTGGGTTCAGTGTGAGCCTGGGTCGTGTACACAGTGGGTTCAGTGTGAGCCTGGGTCGTGTACACAGTGGGTTCAGTGTGAGCCTGGGTCGTGTACACAGTGGGTTCAGTGTGAGCCTGGGTCGTGTACACAGTGGGTTCAGTGTGAGCCTGGGTCGTGTACACAGTGGGTTCAGTGTGAGCCTGGGTCGTGTACACAGTGGGTTCAGTGTGAGCCTGGGTCGTGTACACAGTGGGTTCAGTGTGAGCCTGGGTCGTGTACACAGTGGGTTCAGTGTGAGTCTGGGTCGTGTACACAGTGGGTTCAGTGTGAGCCTGGGTCGTGTACACAGTGGGTTCAGTGTGAGCCTGGGTCGTGTACACAGTGGGTTCAGTGTGAGCCTGGGTCGTGGACACAGTGGGTTCAGTGTGAGCCTGGGTCGTGGACACAGTGGGTTCAGTGTGAGTCCTGGGTCGTGGACACAGTGGGTTCAGTGTGAGCCTGGGTCGTGTACACAGTGGGTTCAGTGTGAGCCTGGGTCGTGTACACAGTGGGTTCAGTGTGAGCCTGGGTCGTGTACACAGTGGGTTCAGTGTGAGCCTGGGTCGTGGACACAGTGGGTTCAGTGTGAGTCTGGGTCGTGTACACAGTGGGTTCAGTGTGAGCCTGGGTCGTGTACACAGTGGGTTCAGTGTGAGTCTGGGTCGTGTACACAGTGGGTTCAGTGTGAGCCTGGGTCGTGTACACAGTGGGTTCAGTGTGAACCTGGGTCGTGTACACAGTGGGTTCAGTGTGAGCCTGGGTCGTGTACACAGTGGTTTCAGTGTGAGCCTGGGTCGTGTACACAGTGGGTTCAGTGTGAGTCTGGGTCGTGTACACAGTGGGTTCAGTGTGAGCCTGGGTCGTGTACACAGTGGGTTCAGTGTGAGCCTGGGTCGTGTACACAGTGGGTTCAGTGTGAGCCTGGGTCGTGTACACAGTGGGTTCAGTGTGAGCCTGGGTCGTGTACACAGTGGGTTCAGTGTGAGCCTGGGTCGTGTACACAGTGGGTTCAGTGTGAGCCTGGGTCGTGTACACAGTGGGTTCAGTGTGAGCCTGGGTCGTGTACACAGTGGGTTCAGTGTGAGTCTGGGTCGTGTACACAGTGGGTTCAGTGTGAGCCTGGGTCGTGTACACAGTGGGTTCAGTGTGAGCCTGGGTCGTGTACACAGTGGGTTCAGTGTGAGTCTGGGTCGTGGAAACAGTGGGTTCAGTGTGAGTCTGGGTCGTGGACACAGTGGGTTCAGTGTGAGCCTGGGTCGTGTACACAGTGGGTTCAGTGTGAGTCAGGGTCGTGTGCACAGTGGGTTCAGTGTGAGCCTGGGTCGTGTACACAGTGGGTTCAGTGTGAGTCTGGGTCGTGTACACAGTGGGTTCAGTGTGAGCCTGGGTCGTGTACACAGTGGGTTCAGTGTGAGACTGGGTCGTGTACACAGTGGGTTCAGTGTGAGTCTGGGTCGTGTACACAGTAGGTTCAGTGTGAGTCTGGGTCGTGTACCAAATGGGCTCAGTGTGAGCCTGGGTCGTGTACGCAGTGGGTTCACTGTGAGCCTGGTTCGTGTACGCAGTGGGTTCAGTGTGAGCCTGGGTCGTGGACACAGTGGGTTCAGTGTGAGCCTGGGTCGTGTACACAGTGGGTTCAGTGTGAGCCTGGGTCGTGTACAGTGGGTTCAGTGTGAGTCTGGGTCGTGGACACAGTGGGTTCAGTGTGAGCCTGGGTCGTGTACACAGTGGGTTCAGTGTGAGCCTGGGTCGTGTACACAGTGGGTTCAGTGTGAGCCTGGGTCGTGTACACAGTGGGTTCAGTGTGAGTCAGGGTCGTGTACACAGTGGGTTCAGTGTGAGACTGGGTCGTGTACAGTGGGTTCAGTGTGAGCCTGGGTCGTGTACACAGTGGGTTCAGTGTGAGCCTGGGTCGTGTACACAGTGGGTTCAGTGTGAGCCTGGGTCGTGTACACAGTGGGTTCAGTGTGAGTCTGGGTCGTGTACACAGTGGGTTCAGTGTGAGCCTGGGTCGTGTACACAGTGGGTTCAGTGTGAGCCAGGGTCGTGGACACAGTGGGTTCAGTGTGAGCCAGGGTCGTGTACACAGTGGGTTCAGTGTGAGCCTGAGTCGTGGACACAGTGGGTTCAGTGTGAGCCTGGGTCATGTACACAGTGGGTTCAGTGTGAGTCAGGGTCGTGTACACAGTGGGTTCAGTGTGAGCCTGGGTCGTGTACACAGTGGGTTCAGTGTGAGCCTGGGTCGTGGACACAGTGGGTTCAGTGTGAGCCAGGGTCGTGGACACAATGGGTTCAGTGTGAGCCTGGGTCGTGGACACAGTGGGTTCAGTGTGAGCCTGGGTCGTGGACTCAGTGGGTTCAGTGTGAGTCTGGGTCGTGGACACAGTGGGTTCAGTGTGAGTCAGGGTCGTGGACACAGTGGTTTCAGTGTGAGTCAGGGTCGTGGACACAGTGGGTTCAGTGTGAGTCAGGGTCGTGTACACAGTGGGTTCAGTGTGAGCCTGGGTCGTGTACACAGTGGGTTCAGTGTGAGCCTGGGTCGTGTACTCAGTGGGTTCAGTATGAGCCTGGGTCGTGTACACAGTGGGTTCAGTGTGAGCCTGGGTCGTGTACACAGTAGGTTCAGTGTGAGACAGGGTCGTGTACACAGTGGGTTCAGTGTGAGACTGGGTCGTGTACAGTGGGTTCAGTGTGAGCCTGGGTCGTGTACACAGTGGGTTCAGTGTGAGCCTGGGTCAGGTACACAGTGGGTTCAGTGTGAGCCTGGGTCGTGTACACAGTGGGTTCAGTGTGAGTCAGGGTCGTGTGCACAGTGGGTTCAGTGTGAGTCACGGTCGTGTACACAGTGGATTCAGTGAGAGTCTGGGTCGTGTACACAATGGGTTCAGTGTAAGGTCGTGTACGCAGTGGGTTCAGTGTGAGCCTGGGTCGTGGACACAGTGGGTTCAGTGTGAGCCTGGGTCGTGTACACAGTGGGTTCAGTGTGAGCCTGGGTCATGTACACAGTGGGTTCAGTGTGAGTCTGGGTCGTGTACACAGTGGGTTCAGGGATGCTGGGGGGGGGGGGGGAGTGGTGGGGGGGGGGGGGGGGGGCACATTGGATGGGGGGTGGGGATAGGGGTGGGGGGGGGGAGGCTCCTGGGGGGGGGGGGGGGTGGGGGGGGGGGGGGTATGGGGGGGGAGTTGGGGGGGGTTGGTGGGGGGGGGGGGGGGGAGGGGGGGGGGGGGGTTTTGGGGGGGGGGGGGGGGGGGGGGGGGGGGGGGGGGGGGGGGGGGGGGGGGGGGGGGGGGGGGGGGGGGGGGGGGGGGGGGGGGGGGGGGGGGGGGGGGGGGGGGTGGGGGGGGTGGGGGGGGGGGGGGGGGGGGGGGGGGGGGGTGGGGGGGGGGGGGGGGGGGGGGGGGGGGGGGGGGGGGGGGGGGGGGGGGGGGGGGGGGGGGGGGGGGGGGGGGGGTGGGGGGGGGGGGGGGGGGGGGGGGGGGGGGGGGGGGGGGGGGGGGGGGGGGGGGGGGGGGGGGGGGGGGGGGGGGGGGGGGGGGGGGGGGGGGGGGGGGGGGGGGGGTGGGGGGGGGGGGGGGGGGGGGGGGGGGGGGGGGGGGGGGGGGGGGGGGGGGGGGGGGGGGGGGGGGGGGGGGGGGGGGGGGGGGGGGGGGGGGGGGGGGGGGGGGGGGGGGGGGGGGGGGGGGGGGGGGGGGGGGGGGGGGGGGGGGGGGGGGGGGGGGGGGGGGGGGGGGGGGGGGGGGGGGGGGGGGGGGGGGGGGGGGGGGGGGGGGGGGGGGGGGGGGGGGGGGGGGGGGGGGGGGGGGGGGGGGGGGGGGGGGGGGGGGGGGGGGGGGGGGGGGGGGGTGGGGGGGGGGGGGGGGGGGGGTGGGGGGGGGGGGGGGGGGGGGGGGGGGGGGGGGGGGGGGGGGGGGGGGGGGGGGGGGGGGGGGGGGGGGGGGGGGGGGGGGGGGGGGGGGGGGGGGGGGGGGGGGGGGGGGGGGGGGGGGGGGGGGGGGGGGGGGGGGGGGGGGGGGGGGGGGGGGGGGGGGGGGGGGGGGGGGGGGGGGGGGGGGGGGGGGGGGGGGGGGGGGGGGGGGGGGGGGGGGGGGGGGGGGGGGGGGGGGGGGGGGGGGGGGGGGGGGGGGGGGGGGGGGGGGGGGGGGGGGGGGGGGGGGGGGGGGGGGGGGGGGGGGGGGGGGGGGGGGGGGGGGGGGGGGGGGGGGGGGGGGGGGGGGGGGGGGGGGGGGGGGGGGGGGGGGGGGGGGGGGGGGGGGGGGGGGGGGGGGGGGGGGGGGGGGGGGGGGGGGGGGGGGGGGGGGGGGGGGGGGGGGGGGGGGGGGGGGGGGGGGGGGGGGGGGGGGGGGGGGGGGGGGGGGGGGGGGGGGGGGGGGGGGGGGGGGGGGGGGGGGGGGGGGGGGGGGGGGGGGGGGGGGGGGGGGGGGGGGGGGGGGGGGGGGGGGGGGGGGGGGGGGGGGGGGGGGGGGGGGGGGGGGGGGGGGGGGGGGGGGGGGGGGGGGGGGGGGGGGGGGGGGGGGGGGGGGGGGGGGGGGGGGGGGGGGGGGGGGGGGGGGGGGGGGGGGGGGGGGGGGGGGGGGGGGGGGGGGGGGGGGGGGGGGGGGGGGGGGGGGGGGGGGGGGGGGGGGGGGGGGGGGGGGGGGGGGGGGGGGGGGGGGGGGGGGGGGGGGGGGGGGGGGGGGGGGGGGGGGGGGGGGGGGGGGGGGGGGGGGGGGGGGGGGGGGGGGGGGGGGGGGGGGGGGGGGGGGGGGGGGGGGGGGGGGGGGGGGGGGGGGGGGGGGGGGGGGGGGGGGGGGGGGGGGGGGGGGGGGGGGGGGGGGGGGGGGGGGGGGGGGGGGGGGGGGGGGGGGGGGGGGGGGGGGGGGGGGGGGGGGGGGGGGGGGGGGGGGGGGGGGGGGGGGGGGGGGGGGGGGGGGGGGGGGGGGGGGGGGGGGGGGGGGGGGGGGGGGGGGGGGGGGGGGGGGGGGGGGGGGGGGGGGGGGGGGGGGGGGGGGGGGGGGGGGGGGGGGGGGGGGGGGGGGGGGGGGGGGGGGGGGGGGGGGGGGGGGGGGGGGGGGGGGGGGGGGGGGGGGGGGGGGGGGGGGGGGGGGGGGGGGGGGGGGGGGGGGGGGGGGGGGGGGGGGGGGGGGGGGGGGGGGGGGGGGGGGGGGGGGGGGGGGGGGGGGGGGGGGGGGGGGGGGGGGGGGGGGGGGGGGGGGGGGGGGGGGGGGGGGGGGGGGGGGGGGGGGGGGGGGGGGGGGGGGGGGGGGGGGGGGGGGGGGGGGGGGGGGGGGGGGGGGGGGGGGGGGGGGGGGGGGGGGGGGGGGGGGGGGGGGGGGGGGGGGGGGGGGGGGGGGGGGGGGGGGGGGGGGGGGGGGGGGGGGGGGGGGGGGGGGGGGGGGGGGGGGGGGGGGGGGGGGGGGGGGGGGGGGGGGGGGGGGGGGGGGGGGGGGGGGGGGGGGGGGGGGGGGGGGGGGGGGGGGGGGGGGGGGGGGGGGGGGGGGGGGGGGGGGGGGGGGGGGGGGGGGGGGGGGGGGGGGGGGGGGGGGGGGGGGGGGGGGGGGGGGGGGGGGGGGGGGGGGGGGGGGGGGGGGGGGGGGGGGGGGGGGGGGGGGGGGGGGGGGGGGGGGGGGGGGGGGGGGGGGGGGGGGGGGGGGGGGGGGGGGGGGGGGGGGGGGGGGGGGGGGGGGGGGGGGGGGGGGGGGGGGGGGGGGGGGGGGGGGGGGGGGGGGGGGGGGGGGGGGGGGGGGGGGGGGGGGGGGGGGGGGGGGGGGGGGGGGGGGGGGGGGGGGGGGGGGGGGGGGGGGGGGGGGGGGGGGGGGGGGGGGGGGGGGGGGGGGGGGGGGGGGGGGGGGGGGGGGGGGGGGGGGGGGGGGGGGGGGGGGGGGGGGGGGGGGGGGGGGGGGGGGGGGGGGGGGGGGGGGGGGGGGGGGGGGGGGGGGGGGGGGGGGGGGGGGGGGGGGGGGGGGGGGGGGGGGGGGGGGGGGGGGGGGGGGGGGGGGGGGGGGGGGGGGGGGGGGGGGGGGGGGGGGGGGGGGGGGGGGGGGGGGGGGGGGGGGGGGGGGGGGGGGGGGGGGGGGGGGGGGGGGGGGGGGGGGGGGGGGGGGGGGGGGGGGGGGGGGGGGGGGGGGGGGGGGGGGGGGGGGGGGGGGGGGGGGGGGGGGGGGGGGGGGGGGGGGGGGGGGGGGGGGGGGGGGGGGGGGGGGGGGGGGGGGGGGGGGGGGGGGGGGGGGGGGGGGGGGGGGGGGGGGGGGGGGGGGGGGGGGGGGGGGGGGGGGGGGGGGGGGGGGGGGGGGGGGGGGGGGGGGGGGGGGGGGGGGGGGGGGGGGGGGGGGGGGGGGGGGGGGGGGGGGGGGGGGGGGGGGGGGGGGGGGGGGGGGGGGGGTGGGGGGGGGGGGGGGGGGGGGGGGGGGGGGGGGGGGGGGGGGGGGGGGGGGGGGGGGGGGGGGGGGGGGGGGGGGGGGGGGGGGGGGGGGGGGGGGGGGGGGGGGGGGGGGGGGGGGGGGGGGGGGGGGGGGGGGGGGGGGGGGGGGGGGGGGGGGGGGGGGGGGGGGGGGGGGGGGGGGGGGGGGGGGGGGGGGGGGGGGGGGGGGGGGGGGGGGGGGGGGGGGGGGGGGGGGGGGGGGGGGGGGGGGGGGGGGGGGGGGGGGGGGGGGGGGGGGGGGGGGGGGGGGGGGGGGGGGGGGGGGGGGGGGGGGGGGGGGGGGGGGGGGGGGGGGGGGGGGGGGGGGGGGGGGGGGGGGGGGGGGGGGTGGGGGGGGGGGGGGGGGGGGGGGGGGGGGGGGGGGGGGGGGGGGGGGGGGGTGGGGGGGGGGGGGGGGGGGGGGGGGGGGGGGGGGGGGGGGGGGGGGGGGGGGGGGGGGGGGGGGGGGGGGGGGGGGGGGGGGGGGGGGGGGGGGGGGGGGGGGGGGGGGGGGGGGGGGGGGGGGGGGGGGGGGGGGGGGGGGGGGGGGGGGGGGGGTGGGGGGGGGGGGGGGGGGGGGGGGGGGGGGGGGGGGGGGGGGGGGGGTGGGGGGGGGGGGGGGGGGGGGGGGGGGGGGGGGGGGGGGGGGGGGGGGGGGGGGGGGGGGGGGGGGGGGGGGGGGGGGGGGGGGGGGGGGGGGGGGGGGGGGGGGGGGGGGGGGGGGTGGGGGGGGGGGGGGGGGTGGGGGGGGGGGGGGGGGGGGGGGGGGGGGGGGGGGGGGGGGGGGGGGGGGGGGGGGGGGGGGGGGGGGGTGGGGGGGGGGGGGGGGGGGGGGGGGGGGGGGGGGGGGGGGGGGGGGGGGGGGGGGGGGGGGGGGGGGGGGGGGTGGGGGGGGGGGGGGGGGGGGGGGGGGGGGGGGGGGGGGGGGGGGGGGGGGGGGGGGGGGGGGGGGGGGGGGGGGGGGGGGGGGGGGGTGGGGGGGGGGGGGGGGGGTGGGGGGGGGGGGGGGGGGGGGGGGGGGGGGGGGGGGGGGGGGGGGGGGGGGGGGGGGGGGGGGGGGGGGGGGGGGGGGGGGGGGGGGGGGGGGGGGGGGGGGGGGGGGGGGGGGGGGGGGGGGGGGGGGGGGGGGGGGGGGGGGGGGGGGGGGGGGGGGGGGGGGGGGGGGGGGGGGGGGGGGGGGGGGGGGGGGGGGGGGGGGGGGGGGGGGGGGGGGGGGGGGGGGGGGGGGTGGGGGGGGGGGGGGGGGGGGGGGGGGGGGGGGGGGGGGGGGGGGGGGGGGGGGGGGGGGGGGGGGGGGGGGGGGGGGGGGGGGGGGGGGGGGGGGGGGGGGGTGGGGGGGGGGGGGGGGGGGGGGGGGGGGGGGGGGGGGGTGGGGGGGGGGGGGGGGGGGGGGGGGGGTGGGGGGGGGGGGGGGGGGGGGGGGGGGGGGGGGGGGGGGGGGGGGGGGGGGGGGGGGGGGGGGGGGGGGGGGGGGGGGGGGGGGGGGGGGGGGGGGGGGGGGGGGGGGGGGGGGGGGGGGGGGGGGGGGGGGGGGGGGGGGGGGGGGGGGGGGGGGGGGGGGGGGGGGGGGGGGGGGGGGGGGGGGGGGGGGGGGGGGGGGGGGGGGGGGGGGGGGGGGGGGGGGGGGGGGGGGGGGGGGGGGGGGGGGGGGGGGGGGGGGGGGGGGGGGGGGGGGGGGGGGGGGGGGGGGGGGGGGGGGGGGGGGGGGGGGGGGGGGGGGGGGGGGGGGGGGGGGGGGGGGGGGGGGGGGGGGGGGGGGGGGGGGGGGGGGGGTGGGGGGGGGGGGGGGGGGGGGGGGGGGGGGGGGGGGGGGGGGGGGGGGGGGGGGGGGGGGGGGGGGGGGGGGGGGGGGGGGGGGGGGGGTGGGGGGGGGGGGGGGGGGGGGGGGGGGGGGGGGGGGGGGGGGGGGGGGGGGGGGGGGGGGGGGGGGGGGGGGGGGGGGGGGGGGGGGGGGGGGGGGGGGGGGGGGGGGGGGGGGGGGGGGGGGGGGGGGGGGGGGGGGGGGGGGGGGGGGGGGGGGGGGGGGGGGGGGGGGGGGGGGGGGGGGGGGGGGGGGGGGGGGGGGGGGGGGGGGGGGGGGGGGGGGGGGGGGGGGGGGGGGGGGGGGGGGGGGGGGGGGGGGGGGGGGGGGGGGGGGGGGGGGGGGGGGGGGGGGGGGGGGGGGGGGGGGGGGGGGGGGGGGGGGGGGGGGGGGGGGGGGGTGGGGGGGGGGGGGGGGGGGGGGGGGGGGG
This sequence comes from Carcharodon carcharias, assembly GCF_017639515.1. Lineage (NCBI taxonomy): Eukaryota > Metazoa > Chordata > Chondrichthyes > Lamniformes > Lamnidae > Carcharodon > Carcharodon carcharias. The sequence continues at coordinate 468,631 of NW_024470712.1, read as the reverse complement.
GGGGGGGGGGGGGGGGGGGGGGGGGGGGGGGGGGGGGGGGGGGGGGGGGGGGGGGGGGGGGGGGGGGGGGGGGGGGGGGGGGGGGGGGGGGGGGGGGGGGGGGGGGGGGGGGGGGGGGGGGGGGGGGGGGGGGGGGGGGGGGGGGGGGGGGGGGGGGGGGGGGGGGGGGGGGGGGGGGGGGGGGGGGGGGGGGGGGGGGGGGGGTGGGGGGGGGGGGGGGGGGGGGGGGGGGGGGGGGGGGGGGGGGGGGGGGGGGGGGGGGGGGGGGGGGGGGGGGGGGGGGGGGGGGGGGGGGGGGGGGGGGGGGGGGGGGGGGGGGGGGGGGGGGGGGGGGGGGGGGGGGGGGGGGGGGGGGGGGGGGGGGGGGGGGGGGGGGGGGGGGGGGGGGGGGGGGGGGGGGGGGGGGGGGGGGGGGGGGGGGGGGTGGGGGGGGGGGGGGGGGGGGGGGGGGGGGGGGGGGGGGGGGGGGGGGGGGGGGGGGGGGGGGGGGGGGGGGGGGGGGGGGGGGGGGGGGGGGGGGGGGGGGGGGGGGGGGGGGGGGGGGGGGGGGGGGGGGGTGGGGGGGGGGGGGGGGGGGGGGGGGGGGGGGGGGGGGGGGGGGGGGGGGGGTGGGGGGGGGGGGGGGGGGGGGGGGGGGGGGGGGGGGGGGGGGGGGGGGGGGGGGGGGGGGGGGGGGGGGGGGGGGGGGGGGGGGGGGGGGGGGGGGGGGGGGGGGGGGGGGGGGGGGGGGGGGGGGGGGGGGGGGGGGGGGGGGGGGGGGGGGGGGGGGGGGGGGGGGGGGGGGGGGGGGGGGGGGGGGGGGGGGGGGGGGGGGGGGGGGGGGGGGGGGGGGGGGGGGGGGGGGGGGGGGGGGGGGGGGGGGGGGGGGGGGGGGGGGGGGGGGGGGGGGGGGGGGGGGGGGGGGGGGGGGGGGGGGGGGGGGGGGGGGGGGGGGGGGGGGGGGGGGGGGGGGGGGGGGGGGGGGGGGGGGGGGGGGGGGGGGGGGGGGGGGGGGGGGGGGGGGGGGGGGGGGGGGGGGGGGGGGGGGGGGGGGGGGGGGGGGGGGGGGGGGGGGGGGGGGGGGGGGGGGGGGGGGGGGGGGGGGGGGGGGGGGGGGGGGGGGGGGGGGGGGGGGGGGGGGGGGGGGGGGGGGGGGGGGGGGGGGGGGGGGGGGGGGGGGGGGGGGGGGGGGGGGGGGGGGGGGGGGGGGGGGGGGGGGGGGGGGGGGGGGGGGGGGGGGGGGGGGGGGGGGGGGGGGGGGGGGGGGGGGGGGGGGGGGGGGGGGGGGGGGGGGGGGGGGGGGGGGGGGGGGGGGGGGGGGGGGGGGGGGGGGGGGGGGGGGGGGGGGGGGGGGGGGGGGGGGGGGGGGGGGGGGGGGGGGGGGGGGGGGGGGGGGGGGGGGGGGGGGGGGGGGGGGGGGGGGGGGGGGGGGGGGGGGGGGGGGGGGGGGGGGGGGGGGGGGGGGGGGGGGGGGGGGGGGGGGGGGGGGGGGGGGGGGGGGGGGGGGGGGGGGGGGGGGGGGGGGGGGGGGGGGGGGGGGGGGGGGGGGGGGGGGGGGGGGGGGGGGGGGGGGGGGGGGGGGGGGGGGGGGGGGGGGGGGGGGGGGGGGGGGGGGGGGGGGGGGGGGGGGGGGGGGGGGGGGGGGGGGGGGGGGGGGGGGGGGGGGGGGGGGGGGGGGGGGGGGGGGGGGGGGGGGGGGGGGGGGGGGGGGGGGGGGGGGGGGGGGGGGGGGGGGGGGGGGGGGGGGGGGGGGGGGGGGGGGGGGGGGGGGGGGGGGGGGGGGGGGGGGGGGGGGGGGGGGGGGGGGGGGGGGGGGGGGGGGGGGGGGGGGGGGGGGGGGGGGGGGGGGGGGGGGGGGGGGGGGGGGGGGGGGGGGGGGGGGGGGGGGGGGGGGGGGGGGGGGGGGGGGGGGGGGGGGGGGGGGGGGGGGGGGGGGGGGGGGGGGGGGGGGGGGGGGGGGGGGGGGGGGGGGGGGGGGGGGGGGGGGGGGGGGGGGGGGGGGGGGGGGGGGGGGGGGGGGGGGGGGGGGGGGGGGGGGGGGGGGGGGGGGGGGGGGGGGGGGGGGGGGGGGGGGGGGGGGGGGGGGGGGGGGGGGGGGGGGGGGGGGGGGGGGGGGGGGGGGGGGGGGGGGGGGGGGGGGGGGGGGGGGGGGGGGGGGGGGGGGGGGGGGGGGGGGGGGGGGGGGGGGGGGGGGGGGGGGGGGGGGGGGGGGGGGGGGGGGGGGGGGGGGGGGGGGGGGGGGGGGGGGGGGGGGGGGGGGGGGGGGGGGGGGGGGGGGGGGGGGGGGGGGGGGGGGGGGGGGGGGGGGGGGGGGGGGGGGGGGGGGGGGGGGGGGGGGGGGGGGGGGGGGGGGGGGGGGGGGGGGGGGGGGGGGGGGGGGGGGGGGGGGGGGGGGGGGGGGGGGGGGGGGGGGGGGGGGGGGGGGGGGGGGGGGGGGGGGGGGGGGGGGGGGGGGGGGGGGGGGGGGGGGGGGGGGGGGGGGGGGGGGGGGGGGGGGGGGGGGGGGGGGGGGGGGGGGGGGGGGGGGGGGGGGGGGGGGGGGGGGGGGGGGGGGGGGGGGGGGGGGGGGGGGGGGGGGGGGGGGGGGGGGGGGGGGGGGGGGGGGGGGGGGGGGGGGGGGGGGGGGGGGGGGGGGGGGGGGGGGGGGGGGGGGGGGGGGGGGGGGGGGGGGGGGGGGGGGGGGGGGGGGGGGGGGGGGGGGGGGGGGGGGGGGGGGGGGGGGGGGGGGGGGGGGGGGGGGGGGGGGGGGGGGGGGGGGGGGGGGGGGGGGGGGGGGGGGGGGGGGGGGGGGGGGGGGGGGGGGGGGGGGGGGGGGGGGGGGGGGGGGGGGGGGGGGGGGGGGGGGGGGGGGGGGGGGGGGGGGGGGGGGGGGGGGGGGGGGGGGGGGGGGGGGGGGGGGGGGGGGGGGGGGGGGGGGGGGGGGGGGGGGGGGGGGGGGGGGGGGGGGGGGGGGGGGGGGGGGGGGGGGGGGGGGGGGGGGGGGGGGGGGGGGGGGGGGGGGGGGGGGGGGGGGGGGGGGGGGGGGGGGGGGGGGGGGGGGGGGGGGGGGGGGGGGGGGGGGGGGGGGGGGGGGGGGGGGGGGGGGGGGGGGGGGGGGGGGGGGGGGGGGGGGGGGGGGGGGGGGGGGGGGGGGGGGGGGGGGGGGGGGGGGGGGGGGGGGGGGGGGGGGGGGGGGGGGGGGGGGGGGGGGGGGGGGGGGGGGGGGGGGGGGGGGGGGGGGGGGGGGGGGGGGGGGGGGGGGGGGGGGGGGGGGGGGGGGGGGGGGGGGGGGGGGGGGGGGGGGGGGGGGGGGGGGGGGGGGGGGGGGGGGGGGGGGGGGGGGGGGGGGGGGGGGGGGGGGGGGGGGGGGGGGGGGGGGGGGGGGGGGGGGGGGGGGGGGGGGGGGGGGGGGGGGGGGGGGGGGGGGGGGGGGGGGGGGGGGGGGGGGGGGGGGGGGGGGGGGGGGGGGGGGGGGGGGGGGGGGGTGGGGGGGGGGGGGGGGGGGGGGGGGGGGGGGGGGGGGGGGGGGGGGGGGGGGGGGGGGGGGGGGGGGGGGGGGGGGGGGGGGGGGGGGGGGGGGGGGGGGGGGGGGGGGGGGGGGGGGGGGGGGGGGGGGGGGGGGGGGGGGGGGGGGGGGGGGGGGGGGGGGGGGGGGGGGGGGGGGGGGGGGGGGGGGGGGGGGGGGGGGGGGGGGGGGGGGGGGGGGGGGGGGGGGGGGGGGGGGGGGGGGGGGGGGGGGGGGGGGGGGGGGGGGGGGGGGGGGGGGGGGGGGGGGGGGGGGGGGGGGGGGGGGGGGGGGGGGGGGGGGGGGGGGGGGGGGGGGGGGGGGGGGGGGGGGGGGGGGGGGGGGGGGGGGGGGGGGGGGGGGGGGGGGGGGGGGGGGGGGGGGGGGGGGGGGGGGGGGGGGGGGGGGGGGGGGGGGGGGGGGGGGGGGGGGGGGGGGGGGGGGGGGGGGGGGGGGGGGGGGGGGGGGGGGGGGGGGGGGGGGGGGGGGGGGGGGGGGGGGGGGGGGGGGGGGGGGGGGGGGGGGGGGGGGGGGGGGGGGGGGGGGGGGGGGGGGGGGGGGGGGGGGGGGGGGGGGGGGGGGGGGGGGGGGGGGGGGGGGGGGGGGGGGGGGGGGGGGGGGGGGGGGGGGGGGGGGGGGGGGGGGGGGGGGGGGGGGGGGGGGGGGGGGGGGGGGGGGGGGGGGGGGGGGGGGGGGGGGGGGGGGGGGGGGGGGGGGGGGGGGGGGGGGGGGGGGGGGGGGGGGGGGGGGGGGGGGGGGGGGGGGGGGGGGGGGGGTGGGGGGGGGGGGGGGGGGGGGGGGGGGGGGGGGGGGGGGGGGGGGGGGGGGGGGGGGGGGGGGGGGGGGGGGGGGGGGGGGGGGGGGGGGGGGGGGGGGGGGGGGGGGGGGGGGGGGGGGGGGGGGGGGGGGGGGGGGGGGGGGGGGGGGGGGGGGGGGGGGGGGGGGGGGGGGGGGGGGGGGGGGGGGGGGGGGGGGGGGGGGGGGGGGGGGGGGGGGGGGGGGGGGGGGGGGGGGGGGGGGGGGGGGGGGGGGGGGGGGGGGGGGGGGGGGGGGGGGGGGGGGGGGGGGGGGGGGGGGGGGGGGGGGGGGGGGGGGGGGGGGGGGGGGGGGGGGGGGGGGGGGGGGGGGGGGGGGGGGGGGGGGGGGGGGGTGGGGGGGGGGGGGGGGGGGGGGGGGGGGGGGGGGGGGGGGGGGGGGGGGGGGGGGGGGGGGGGGGGGGGGGGGGGGGGGGGGGGGGGGGGGGGGGGGGGGGGGGGGGGGGGGGGGGGGGGGGGGGGGGGGGGGGGGGGGGGGGGGGGGGGGGGGGGGGGGGGGGGGGGGGGGGGGGGGGGTGGGGGGGGGGGGGGGGGGGGGGGGGGGGGGGGGGGGGGGGGGGGGGGGGGGGGGGGGGGGGGGGGGGGGGGGGGGGGGGGGGGGGGGGGGGGGGGGGGGGGGGGGGGGGGGGGGGGGGGGGGGGGGGGGGGGGTGGGGGGGGGGGGGGGGGGGGGGGGGGGGGGGGGGGGGGGGGGGGGGGGGGGGGGGTGGGGGGGGGGGGGGGGGGGGGGGGGGGGGGGGGGGGGGGGGGGGGGGGGGGGGGGGGGGGGGGGGGGGGGGGGGGGGGGGGGGGGGGGGGGGGGGGGGGGGGGGGGGGGGGGGGGGGGGGGGGGGGGGGGGGGGGGGGGGGGGGGGGGGGGGGGGGGGGGGGGGGGGGGGGGGGGGGGGGGGGGGGGGGGGGGGGGGGGGGGGGGGGGGGGGGGGGGGGGGGGGGGGGGGGGGGGGGGGGGGGGGGTGGGGGGGGGGGGGGGGGGGGGGGGGGGGGGGGGGGGGGGGGGGGGGGGGGGGGGGGGGGGGGGGGGGGGGGGGGGGGGGGGGGGGGGGGGGGGGGGGGGGGGGGGGGGGGGGGGGGGGGGGGGGGGGGGGGGGGGGGGGGGGGGGGGGGGGGGGGGGGGGGGGGGGGGGGGGGGGGGGGGGGGGGGGGGGGGGGGGGGGGGGGGGGGGGGGGGGGGGGGGGGGGGGGGGGGGGGGGGGGGGGGGGGGGGGGGGGGGGGGGGGGGGGGGGGGGGGGGGGGGGGGGGGGGGGGGGGGGGGGGGGGGGGGGGGGGGGGGGGGGGGGGGGGGGGGGGGGGGGGGGGGGGGGGGGGGGGGGGGGGGGGGGGGGGGGGGGGGGGGGGGGGGGGGGGGGGGGGGGGGGGGGGGGGGGGGGGGGGGGGGGGGGGGGGGGGGGGGGGGGGGGGGGGGGGGGGGGGGGGGGGGGGGGGGGGGGGGGGGGGGGGGGGGGGGGGGGGGGGGGGGGGGGGGGGGGGGGGGGGGGGGGGGGGGGGGGGGGGGGGGGGGGGGGGGGGGGGGGGGGGGGGGGGGGGGGGGGGGGGGGGGGGGGGGGGGGGGGGGGGGGGGGGGGGGGGGGGGGGGGGGGGGGGGGGGGGGGGGGGGGGGGGGGGGGGGGGGGGGGGGGGGGGGGGGGGGGGGGGGGGGGGGGGGGGGGGGGGGGGGGGGGGGGGGGGGGGGGGGGGGGGGGGGGGGGGGGGGGGGGGGGGGGGGGGGGGGGGGGGGGGGGGGGGGGGGGGGGGGGGGGGGGGGGGGGGGGGGGGGGGGGGGGGGGGGGGGGGGGGGGGGGGGGGGGGGGGGGGGGGGGGGGGGGGGGGGGGGGGGGGGGGGGGGGGGGGGGGGGGGGGGGGGGGGGGGGGGGGGGGGGGGGGGGGGGGGGGGGGGGGGGGGGGGGGGGGGGGGGGGGGGGGGGGGGGGGGGGGGGGGGGGGGGGGGGGGGGGGGGGGGGGGGGGGGGGGGGGGGGGGGGGGGGGGGGGGGGGGGGGGGGGGGGGGGGGGGGGGGGGGGGGGGGGGGGGGGGGGGGGGGGGGGGGGGGGGGGGGGGGGGGGGGGGGGGGGGGGGGGGGGGGGGGGGGGGGGGGGGGGGGGGGGGGGGGGGGGGGGGGGGGGGGGGGGGGGGGGGGGGGGGGGGGGGGGGGGGGGGGGGGGGGGGGGGGGGGGGGGGGGGGGGGGGGGGGGGGGGGGGGGGGGGGGGGGGGGGGGGGGGGGGGGGGGGGGGGGGGGGGGGGGGGGGGGGGGGGGGGGGGGGGGGGGGGGGGGGGGGGGGGGGGGGGGGGGGGGGGGGGGGGGGGGGGGGGGGGGGGGGGGGGGGGGGGGGGGGGGGGGGGGGGGGGGGGGGGGGGGGGGGGGGGGGGGGGGGGGGGGGGGGGGGGGGGGGGGGGGGGGGGGGGGGGGGGGGGGGGGGGGGGGGGGGGGGGGGGGGGGGGGGGGGGGGGGGGGGGGGGGGGGGGGGGGGGGGGGGGGGGGGGGGGGGGGGGGGGGGGGGGGGGGGGGGGGGGGGGGGGGGGGGGGGGGGGGGGGGGGGGGGGGGGGGGGGGGGGGGGGGGGGGGGGGGGGGGGGGGGGGGGGGGGGGGGGGGGGGGGGGGGGGGGGGGGGGGGGGGGGGGGGGGGGGGGGGGGGGGGGGGGGGGGGGGGGGGGGGGGGGGGGGGGGGGGGGGGGGGGGGGGGGGGGGGGGGGGGGGGGGGGGGGGGGGGGGGGGGGGGGGGGGGGGGGGGGGGGGGGGGGGGGGGGGGGGGGGGGGGGGGGGGGGGGGGGGGGGGGGGGGGGGGGGGGGGGGGGGGGGGGGGGGGGGGGGGGGGGGGGGGGGGGGGGGGGGGGGGGGGGGGGGGGGGGGGGGTGGGGGGGGGGGGGGGGGGGGGGGGGGGGGGGGGGGGGGGGGGGGGGGGGGGGGGGGGGGGGGGGGGGGGGGGGGGGGGGGGGGGGGGGGGGGGGGGGGGGGGGGGGGGGGGGGGGGGGGGGGGGGGGGGGGGGGGGGGGGGGGGGGGGGGGGGGGGGGGGGGGGGGGGGGGGGGGGGGGGGGGGGGGGGGGGGGGGGGGGGGGGGGGGGGGGGGGGGGGGGGTGGGGGGGGGGGGGGGGGGGGGGGGGGGGGGGGGGGGGGGGGGGGGGGGGGGGGGGGGGGGGGGGGGGGGGGGGGGGGGGGGGGGGGGGGGGGGGGGGGGGGGGGGGGGGGGGGGGGGGGGGGGGGGGGGGGGGGGGGGGGGGGGGGGGGGGGGGGGGGGGGGGGGGGGGGGGGGGGGGGGGGGGGGGGGGGGGGGGGGGGGGGGGGGGGGGGGGGGGGGGGGGGGGGGGGGGGGGGGGGGGGGGGGGGGGGGGGGGGGGGGGGGGGGGGGGGGGGGGGGGGGGGGGGGGGGGGGGGGGGGGGGGGGGGGGGGGGGGGGGGGGGGGGGGGGGGGGGGGGGGGGGGGGGGGGGGGGGGGGGGGGGGGGGGGGGGGGGGGGGGGGGGGGGGGGGGGGGGGGGGGGGGGGGGGGGGGGGGGGGGGGGGGGGGGGGGGGGGGGGGGGGGGGGGGGGGGGGGGGGGGGGGGGGGGGGGGGGGTGGGGGGGGGGGGGGGGGGGGGGGGGGGGGGGGGGGTGGGGGGGGGGGGGGGGGGGGGGGGGGGGGGGGGGGGGGGGGGGGTGGGGGGGGGGGGGGGGGGGGGGGGGGGGGGGGGGGGGGGGGGGGGGGGGGGGGGGGGGGGGGGGGGGGGGGGGGGGGGGGGGGGGGGGGGGGGGGGGGGGGGGGGGGGGGGGGGGGGGGGGGGGGGGGGGGGGGGGGGGGGGGGGGGGGGGGGGGGGGGGGGGGGGGGGGGGGGGGGGGGGGGGGGGGGGGGGGGGGGGGGGGGGGGGGGGGGGGGGGGGGGGGGGGGGGGGGGGGGGGGGGGGGGGGGGGGGGGGGGGGGGGGGGGGGGGGGGGGGGGGGGGGGGGGGGGGGGGGGGGGGGGGGTGGGGGGGGGGGGGGGGGGGGGGGGGGGGGGGGGGGGGGGGGGGGGGGGGGGGGGGGGGGGGGGGGGGGGGGGGGGGGGGGGGGGGGGGGGGGGGGGGGGGGGGGGGGGGGGGGGGGGGGGGGGGGGGGGGGGGGGGGGGGGGGGGGGGGGGGGGGGGGGGGGGGGGGGGGGGGGGGGGGGGGGGGGGGGGGGGGGGGGGGGGGGGGGGGGGGGGGGGGGGGGGGGGTGGGGGGGGGGGGGGGGGGGGGGGGGGGGGGGGGGGGGGGGGGGGGGGGGGGGGGGGGGGGGGGGGGGGGGGGGGGGGGGGGGGGGGGGGGGGGGGGGGGGGGGGGGGGGGGGGGGGGGGGGGGGGGGGGGGGGGGGGGGGGGGGGGGGGGGGGGGGGGGGGGGGGGGGGGGGGGGGGGGGGGGGGGGGGGGGGGGGGGGGGGGGGGGGGGGGGGGGGGGGGGGGGGGGGGGGGGGGGGGGGGGGGGGGGGGGGGGGGGGGGGGGGGGGGGGGGGGGGGGGGGGGGGGGGGGGGGGGGGGGGGGGGGGGGGGGGGGGGGGGGGGGGGGGGGGGGGGGGGGGGGGGGGGGGGGGGGGGGGGGGGGGGGGGGGGGGGGGGGGGGGGGGGGGGGGGGGGGGGGGGGGGGGGGGGGGGGGGGGGGGGGGGGGGGGGGGGGGGGGGGGGGGGGGGGGGGGGGGGGGGGGGGGGGGGGGGGGGGGGGGGGGGGGGGGGGGGGGGGGGGGGGGGGGGGGGGGGGGGGGGGGGGGGGGGGGGGGGGGGGGGGGGGGGGGGGGGGGGGGGGGGGGGGGGGTGGGGGGGGGGGGGGGGGGGGGGGGGGGGGGGGGGGGGGGGGGGGGGGGGGGGGGGGGGGGGGGGGGGGGGGGGGGGGGGGGGGGGGGGGGGGGGGGGGGGGGGGGGGGGGGGGGGGGGGGGGGGGGGGGGGGGGGGGGGGGGGGGGGGGGGGGGGGGGGGGGGGGGGGGGGGGGGGGGGGGGGGGGGGGGGGGGGGGGGGGGGGGGGGGGGGGGGGGGGGGGGGGGGGGGGGGGGGGGGGGGGGGGGGGGGGGGGGGGGGGGGGGGGGGGGGGGGGGGGGGGGGGGGGGGGGGGGGGGGGGGGGGGGGGGGGGGGGGGGGGGGGGGGGGGGGGGGGGGGGGGGGGGGGGGGGGGGGGGGGGGGGGGGGGGGGGGGGGGGGGGGGGGGGGGGGGGGGGGGGGGGGGGGGGGGGGGGGGGGGGGGGGGGGGGGGGGGGGGGGGGGGGGGGGGGGGGGGGGGGTGGGGGGGGGGGGGGGGGGGGGGGGGGGGGGGGGGGGGGGGGGGGTGGGGGGGGGGGGGGGGGGGGGGGGGGGGGGGGGGGGGGGGGGGGGGGGGGGGGGGGGGGGTGGGGGGGGGTGGGGGGGGGGGGGGGGGGGGGGGGGGGGGGGGGGGGGGGGGGGGGGGGGGGGGGGGGGGGGGGGGGGGGGGGGGGGGGGGGGGGGGGGGGGGGGGGGGGGGGGGGGGGGGGGGGGGGGGGGGGGGTGGGGGGGGGGGGGGGGGGGGGGGGGGGGGGGGGGGGGGGGGGGGGGGGGGGGGGGGGTGGGGGGGGGGGGGTGGGGGGGGGGGGGGGTGGGGGGGGGGGGGGGGGGGGGGGGGGGGGGGGGGGGGGGGGGGGGGGGGGGGGGGGGGGGGGTGGGGGGGGGGGGGGG
>NW_024470712.1:448771-451271 GCF_017639515.1 Carcharodon carcharias | reverse complement strand
TTTTTTTTTTTTTTTTTTTTTTTTTTTTTTTTTTTTTTTTTTTTTTTTTTTTTTTTTTTTTTTTTTTTTTTTTTTTTTTTTTTTTTTTTTTTTTTTTTTTTTTTTTTTTTTTTTTTTTTTTTTTTTTTTTTTTTTTTTTTTTTTTTTTTTTTTTTTTTTTTTTTTTTTTTTTTTTTTTTTTGTTTTTTTTTTTTTTTTTTTTTTTTTTTTTTTTTTTTTTTTTTTTTTTTTTTTTTTTTTTTTTTTTTTTTTTTTTTTTTTTTTTTTTTGTTTTTTTTTTTTTTTTTTTTTTTTTTTTTTTTTTTTTTTTTTTTTTTTTTTTTTTTTTTTGTTTTTTTTTTTTTTTTTTTTTTTTTTTTTTTTTTTTTTTTTTTTTTTTTTTTTTTTTTTTTTTTTTTTTTTTTTTTTTTTTTTGTTTTTTTTTTTTTTTTTTTTTTTTTTTTTTTTTTTTTTTTTTTTTTTTTTTTTTTTTTTTTTTTTTTTTTTTTTTTTTTTTTTTTTTTTTTTTTTTTTTTTTTTTTTTTTTTTTTTTTTGTTTTTTTTTTTTTTTTTTTTTTTTTTTTTTTTTTTTTTTTTTTTTTTTTTTTTTTTTTTTTTTTTTTTTTTTTTTTTTTTTTTTTTTTTTTTTTTTTTTTTTTTTTTTTTTTTTTTTTTTTTTTTTTTTTTTTTTTTTTTTTTTTTTTTTTTTTTTTTTTTTTTTTTTTTTTTTTTTTTTTTTTTTTTTTTTTTTTTTTTTTTTTTTTTTTTTTTTTTTTTTTTTTTTTTTTTTTTTTTTTTTTTTTTTTTTTTTTTTTTTTTTTTTTTTTTTTTTTTTTTTTTTTTTTTTTTTTTTTTTTTTTTTTTTTTTTTTTTTTTTTTTTTTTTTTTTTTTTTTTTTTTTTTTTTTTTTTTTTTTTTTTTTTTTTTTTTTTTTTTTTTTTTTTTTTTTTTTTTTTTTTTTTTTTTTTTTTTTTTTTTTTTTTTTTTTTTTTTTTTTTTTTTTTTTTTTTTTTTTTTTTTTTTTTTTTTTTTGTTTTTTTTTTTTTTTTTTTTTTTTTTTTTTTTTTTTTTTTTTTTTTTTTTTTTTTTTTTTTTTTTTTTTTTTTTTTTTTTTTTTTTTTTTTTTTTTTTTTTTTTTTTTTTTTTTTTTTTTTTTTTTTTTTTTTTTTTTTTTTTTTTTTTTTTTTTTTTTTTTTTTTTTTTTTTTTTTTTTTTTTTTTTTTTTTTTTTTTTTTTTTTTTTTTTTTTTTTTTTTTTTTTTTTTTTTTTTTTTTTTTTTTTTTTTTTTTTTTTTTTTTTTTTTTTTTTTTTTTTTTTTTTTTTTTTTTTTTTTTTTTTTTTTTTTTTTTTTTTTTTTTTTTTTTTTTTTTTTTTTTTTTTTTTTTTTTTTTTTTTTTTTTTTTTTTTTTTTTTTTTTTTTTTTTTTTTTTTTTTTTTTTTTTTTTTTTTTTTTTTTTTTTTTTTTTTTTTTTTTTTTTTTTTTTTTTTTTTTTTTTTTTTTTTTTTTTTTTTTTTTTTTTTTTTTTTTTTTTTTTTTTTTTTTTTTTTTTTTTTTTTTTTTTTTTTTTTTTTTTTTTTTTTTTTTTTTTTTTTTTTTTTTTTTTTTTTTTTTTTTTTTTTTTTTTTTTTTTTTTTTTTTTTTTTTTTTTTTTTTTTTTTTTTTTTTTTTTTTTTTTTTTTTTTTTTTTTTTTTTTTTTTTTTTTTTTTTTTTTTTTTTTTTTTTTTTTTTTTTTTTTTTTTTTTTTTTTTTTTTTTTTTTTTTTTTTTTTTTTTTTTTTTTTTTTTTTTTTTTTTTTTTTTTTTTTTTTTTTTTTTTTTTTTTTTTTTTTTTTTTTTTTTTTTTTTTTTTTTTTTTTTTTTTTTTTTTTTTTTTTTTTTTTTTTTTTTTTTTTTTTTTTTTTTTTTTTTTTTTTTTTTTTTTTTTTTTTTTTTTTTTTTTTTTTTTTTTTTTTTTTTTTTTTTTTTTTTTTTTTTTTTTTTTTTTTTTTTTTTTTTTTTTTTTTTTTTTTTTTTTTTTTTTTTTTTTTTTTTTTTTTTTTTTTTTTTTTTTTTTTTTTTTTTTTTTTTTTTTTTTTTTTTTTTTTTTTTTTTTTTTTTTTTTTTTTTTTTTTTTTTTTTTTTTTTTTTTTTTTTTTTTTTTTTTTTTTTTTTTTTTTTTTTTTTTTTTTTTTTTTTTTTTTTTTTTTTTTTTTTTTTTTTTTTTTTTTTTTTTTTTTTTTTTTTTTTTTTTTTTTTTTTTTTTTTTTTTTTTTTTTTTTTTTTTTTTTTTTTTTTTTTTTTTTTTTTTTTTTTTTTTTTTTTTTTTTTTTTTTTTTTTTTTTTTTTTTTTTTTTTTTTTTTTTTTTTTTTTTTTTTTTTTTTTTTTTTTTTTTTTTTTTTTTTTTTTTTTTTTTTTTTTTTTTTTTTTTTTTTTTTTTTTTTTTTTTTTTTTTTTTTTTTTTTTTTTTTTTTTTTTTTTTTTTTTTTTTTTTTTTTTTTTTTTTTTTTTTTTTTTTTTTTTTTTTTTTTTTTTTTTTTTTT